>NC_045545.1:1927759-2087759 GCF_009769535.1 Thamnophis elegans
GCGGTTCAAATCTCACCGGCTCAGGGTTGACTCAGCCTTCCATCCTTCCGAGGTGGGTAAAATGAGGACCCAGATTGTTGGGGGCAATATGCTGACTCTCTGTAAACCGCTTAGAGAGGGCTGAAAGGCCTATGAAGCGGTATATAAGTCTACTGCTAAGTCTACTGCTATGATACTCAGAAATGGAAGATTCAACAGTGTGTATGAATCTCCCCGAGACAACTTCTTGGCGGCTGTCCATTAACCCTGGGTTTAATGACTCCATTAGGAGAATAGGGACGCTGTGGCTCAGTGGCTAAGACGCTGAGCTTGTCGATCCGAAAGGTCGGCAGTTTGGCGATTCGAATCCCTAGTGCAGTGTAACGGAGTGAGCTCCCATGACTTGTCCCAGCTTCTGCCAACCTAGCAGTTCAAAAGCATGTAAAAATGCAAGTAGAAAAATAGGCACCACCTTTGGCGGGAAGGTAACAGCGTTCCATGCGCCTTCAGCGTTTAGTTATGCCGGCTACATGACCATGGAGACATCTTCAGACAATGCCGGCTCTTCAGCTTTGAAACAGAGATGAGCACTGCCCCCTAGAGTCGGGAACAACTAGCACATATGTGCAAGGGATACCTTTACGTTTAACTAAGGAGAATAAGCGGATGACTCCATTAGGAGAATAAATGTGGTGGCCCAAGATGGCAGTAGGACCAGTTTACATCTTTTTGAAGTTAAATGCATTGATGTAAACCATCATCTTAAAGTGTCTACCAGGACAGCCATGAGACAAATCCTCTGTCGCTTAAGACTCTGTGAATTAATTCCAGAATCAAGGCTGTTCTAAAACTGTTTTTTCTGGATGAGCCCCTGCGTCAAGAGAAAAAGGAGGCAGTTGCTCTATTTGCTTTAGCTGATTGAATAACAGATTAAGAACATTCAACACCGAAAGCACTTTCATTGACAGAATTAGGCCTGTCAGAAAGTGTTACTCTTTGTTATCGGCCAGGGCATAGATTATCTATGCCTAACATGAGTTTTTGTCTTAGGTTTAGGTTTATTAGATTTATATGCCGCCCTTCTCCCAAGGACTCAGGGCGGCGTACAACATTAAAAGAAACACATAATACAAAAGTTAAAAAAAATTAAATAGAATATCCCAAACCCAATTAAAATTGACAATGACATTTTTTTAAAAATAAAAATCGAATTAAAATTAACAGTGCTCAATAATTTGTTTTATTTTGTTCAGGCCAGGCTGGCTTGCTGGAAAAGCCAACTTTTTAACAGGAGGCCTGTAGCAATAGCAATAGCAGTTAGACTTATATACCGCTTCATAGGGCTTTCAGCCCTCTCTAAGCGGTTTACAGAGTCAGCATATCACCCCCACAATCTGGGTCCTCATTTCCCCCCCTCGGAAGGATGGAAGGCTGAGTCAACCTTGAGCCGGTGAGATTAGAACCGCTGAACTGCAGATAACAGTCAGCTGAAGTAGCCTGCAGTGCTGCATTTAACCACTGCGCCATCTCTGTAGAACTGTAGAATTTAGATTAGCGTGATCTGTAAAATAAAATTGTAATATGAGCAATAATAACAGTAATAGGTAACTTTGCATTATTAGACAAGATGTAGATAACTGTGATGAAGCCTTTTATCATATTAATATTTAAATCTAAATTTAAAAAATCTACAATTTAGAAAGTCCTAAAGGAACATTCTAATAATTGGCATCTTCCTTATATAAATTCTTTTATATACTTCTGGAACTTCTGTTTGTTCCATTAGAGAAAATGTGTAAGTATAGTTCAGTACACATTTCCTAACACTTTATTTTGTGAAAAAGCAAATTAAAATAGAGAATCAAACAATTTGTGCAATGCCACGGTCCCATTTCCGTCTGGTGATGCACCATTTAAAAGAAAAAAAATTAGGCATTTTATTTCTCTGATATCTAATCTAATTGGACTTTCCCTACTTAAAGAACTTGAGTGACTTGGAAGGAACTGCAATAACATTTACATTTAGAACGTAAATTTCATCGCCACCATATCTGAGATCATAATGGCAGATAATCATTTATGAAAAAGAACAAAAAATAAATGTCCATACCAAACCAGCTGTTAACGTCACAGCAGGGGCTGAAGGAAGGTTGTATAAGAACTTTCCTTTCAACTGAATCCAGCAGAGAAATCTTCGATGTACAAACCAGCTGGGAAATTTCGTACATTGTACAACTTGAATTGTTGTATTGAAAATAGAAATTAATTTTGATTAAGCCTTATTCCTTTCTAGGTAACCATTTCCTGAAATTTAGGGTCATAACTTTGCTTGGCATACAGGTATAAAAACAGGATTTTGTTCCACATTAAGTCTTTCGGGGGCACGAAGATAATTTCTGTTGTCTGTAAATCCCTTTGTAAAATATTCCTTGAAATGCTTTTAACTTAATCTTAAGAAAGCATGTGTTGTGGGTCGGTGTTGGTGGGTGTACATACGCACACATACACGCACATAAAAACACTCCGACAGATTTATAAGATTGGGAACATTTTGAAAATAAGACCATACCGATTCATAATTCAAAATATTTCATAATTATGGTTACATTGTTTGCCAAGACACAAACACATTACGGGGAGAACCTGTATGCCTATTTTCTAGCTCCGTATATATAATTTTTAAATTACATCTGCAAAAAAAAAAAATCAAGCTCAGAGATCACCTTGAACTCCATAATTTTATACTCGATTTTCCATTTAAAAAAATGCTAACAGTTGCAAGGATGGCAAACTATGTATTGTGAATGTATTATTAATTAATCGACTATTTCTTTCTTCATCAGACTAGCTGCATCATATTTGCAACAAAGGATACACTATTCTGTAATTGTAATTTTAAAATTAAAAGCAATAGTCACTTATTTTTTGTTTTCCTAAACATATTGATAAAGTGTGTCTCTAATCAGAATTCAAACATTTTAGAGCAAGTTCCTAAGTGGCTCCTGTATCACCACGCTATAAGTAGACTTACTACATTTCACAAAACAGAAAAAGGGAAGAAATCTGGTTCGTGGCATATTTTTCCCATTTGTGCATATGTATGTGCGTACAGTATCTGTGAATGTGTTATTGTTATCAGCTTGAATCAATCTTCTGCGAGATGAAGGCCACTTCACTAAAAATGATGGATTATCTAACATACTAGTCCAGAGAAGGTTGTTATTTCTATCTCCCAGTTCAGGGCTAAGAGGGTGACTGCTCTAAAATCATCCAGCTAGTTTATGTGCCTAAAGAAGGAATAGAACCAGGGTTTCTCCAGTCCTAATCCAGCACCATAGCATTACACTACACTACCTTGTTTTTCACGTAGGGTGTGTGTGTGTAAGTATTTTCCTTACTGTTCTCTGAACTATCCCTTCTCTCTGCCTCTTGGAGCAGTTATGGTGGCCCTGTTTTTTTTAAACCATCCTCAGGCTTAGTTTTTGTCTGGTTACACCTCCTGGCCTCTAGAAATACAAATCTCCAAATAGCAATAGCAACAGCACTTAGGCTTATATACCACTTCACAGTGCTTTCCATCCCTCTCTAAGCCGTTTACAGAGTCAGCCTATTGCCCCCAATGTGGGCCCTCATCAGTGGTGGGTTTCAAAAATTGCTCGAACCTACTCTGTGGGTGTGGCCTCCTTTGTGGGAGTGGCTTGCCGCCTATGTGACCGGATGGGAGTGGCTTGCCGCCCATGTGACCGGATATGAAGATGCCGACGACACTTGTCAGAACCACCTTAAATTACCTCACCCACAGCACTGGCATGCATAAGAATAGGATGTCAACTTGTTTTTTAAAAGGCATCTTTGGTTTGCGTTAAAGCAACTTCAACACACGCAATGTTCTGCTTGCACCACAAACGCAGTAGTCATCCTTACCTTCCCCAGAGGCACTGAGTTTTATAAATATGAGCATGATAGAGTAGAATAATCATATCCAAGGGCCAGTGGTGGGTTTCAAAAAAGTTTGGAACCTCTTCTGTAGGTGTGGCCTGCTTTCCGGGTCCACTGGTGGAACCTCTTCTAACCGGTTTGGTAGATTTGATGAACCGGTTCTACCGAATAGGTGCAAACTGGTAGGAACCCACCTCTGACCCTCATTTTACTCACCTCGGAAGGATCGAAGGCTGAGTCAACTTTGAGCCTGGTGAGATTCGAACTGCCAAATCACAGGGAGCCGGCAGTCAGCAGAATTAGCCTGCAGTACTGCATTCTAACCACTGCGCCACCACGGCTCAAGATGAGTAACATCTTGAGAAATAGAGCTCCACCTTGTACATTATTCATAGAACTGTGGCTAGCTGGTCCTAGATTGATGACAGGCTGCTTAGCCACCATTCAAAGTTGTAACAGATCTTCCTTACTTACAACTTGGTTCCAATAGCTGTTTCTCAGCATAATCACTTGAATTGGCCCACAGTTACAGCCATTTACAATGTCTGGTGGTTATGTAATCATGTTTTATGATGTTTGGCCTGAGATAAGCATTTACTTCCAGTTTTTAGCAAAACTGGTCCAATTACCCTGGCGTTCGCTTAACAACTGCTGCAAAAAAATGGATAGATCATGTGGGTGACCTGTTTTATGACCATCACAACACACTATTCTCATGAGCCATTGTGGTTATAAGTCAAGGACTACCTCAGTGGTGGGTTTCAATTTATTTTACTACCGGTTTGTTTGTGTTCTCGAGCACATGTACACTCATGCGATGCTTCTGCACATGCGCAGAAGCATCCGGGTGGGTGGGCGGAGCCTCCTGCCGCTGCTACTACCAGTTCGCCCAATCCAGGGCGAACTGGCAGAAAACCCACCTCTGGATTAACTGTATATGCATGACTCATAATACCAAGATGTTCCTTCCTTCTTCCTCTTATATTTAGTATAGTAAAAACTGCTGTATTTCACATTGCTCTGTGTTAGAACTGTGGGCAGGTCCATTACACTGAGATTTAACATTGTAGGAAACTCGAATGACCCAGGCTGCTCCAGGGAGGCTATTAGCAACAGCAGTAGGTTATAGCTGTCTAAAACACACACACACACCAGGGGTGGGTTTCTCGCCGGATCGGTTGGAACGAGGCCGGCGGCGTCCTCGCGCACGCACGCGGCGTCCTCGCGCACACACGCGGCGTCCTCGCGCACGCACGCGGCGCATGCGTACTAGCGTCTGCGCGATGCTCCAGCTGCTCCTGGAGGATCGCGCAGGCGCTGTATGCGTTCTGTGCATGCGTGGAAAGCGCAGAATTCGTAAAAACCGGGTAAGGAGCGGGCACGGGTGTGCGGGCGCGCGGGGGCGCGGGGGGGGGGGGCTTCGCCGTTCCCGGAAGTTACTTACTTCTGGGTTCGGCGACCAACCGGATCGCAGGGACCGGTGCGAACCGGTCGAAACCCACCCCTGACACACACACACACACACACACACACACACACAGAATGAGAGAGGGAGAGAGACCTTTATAATGCTGTCTATTTCTATAAGCCTATATGCTCCTCAGGTAAGGATCTTTGTTGTAAGAATAGGAAGGTGTTAAGAAGTAGTGTAAATAAGACTTCCACTTGTAAATTGTTGAAGGGATATGAGATTGGATTTTTGGGGGGGGGGTGGGGAGAATCACCCTAAGTATTTGGACAAGTCGTTTTCATCCTCTCCAAATAGAAAAATATCTGTGGTTAAGGGTACTTTTGCTTCCCTTATCAAGAGAGGGAGGGGGAATTTTCAGAAAAGGGAACAATTCATATATTGTTTAATATCACTTTGCAAACCGCCGCCACCCCTCCCGAAGTCAGCGACGGCTCTCCGTGTCTCCCTTTTTGATCTCTGGCTGTATTTTTCTCTGTTATGTCATAGAGGTCACCTGGCTCATGTGTGACAAACTGCCTGCATAAGTCACAGTGCCAGCGGCAGAGATTTGTAACCACGTCCCTGGTCCATTGCCTTTGAATTATTTCGCAGGCCCTTTACTTCACATTTGCACTCTGTCGGAAGATGAACAAGGGAAGGGAGTGAGACCAAGGGCAGGGTCTCCTCCTGAAGGACAAGGGGAAACAGGTGGAAGGTTAATGGCCGTAGAGCGTATCCGCAACCCCTCTCGGGCTTGATATATGGGCCACGAGCCTAAAACAGGCATTGGCTTTCAAAGATATATTATTTCATTTGAGGAGAGACATTCTGGAGATCCTGCATTTGTCTGCTGATAGATGATACTCTGTCCACAATTGGTTATGGCGTGTGAGTTTTCCTTGGGCCGGCTCCCGTACATAAAAATTTCGCTGAGCTCTCCAACCTTTCACATGCCTTAAGGATGGGACGTGTGTGGGTTCTTCTGGCAGGCTGTAGGGCTGGAGGTTTTTGTCAATGCTATTTTAGTCATTCCTTTTGAAACACCAAGGCAAGTTTGGGGAGGGGGGGAGGGGGAATGAAAGGCCCTTCTGTTCATTCATACATAACTTGATAAGGGGTGGCCTTGCGAAAGGAAAACAGAAACAATGTTAGGAATCAATTGTCTCCCTGCGCTGGGAAGAAGGAATCTTTAACGGAACGGCTTCATAGTGGCCGTTGCCTGCATCAAAACGCTTGGAAGAAACACTTTAGACTTCTAAAAATACAGACCAACCTTCTGTATTTTTGACAATTGCGGTGGCTTCTGTGTGAGATCTTATTTCCTTGCTTTTCGGCGTGACTGAACAAATAATCCTGATCCAGAAATTAGTTAAAAGGAAGTATCATTCCTTTTTCCTTTTTTTTTCTTCTCTACTTTAAAAGTTTATTAAGACTTGCATGTTTGGAAACAATCCAAACCATCCCCGGGGCAGATCAAATTAGTAAGATGCTATACAAAGGGTTACCATGCACAGCTCTTCATGGAAGTTTAAAAGGAGTGGGCTTGCGTGATAACCCTTCATCTACCACCTCGTCAAAAGTTGGACAGAACCTTCCTCCTTCACAGAAGCTGGGAGACTTGCATCTTTAATGACTGCATCAGTTTTCCTTGGGGGAATTAGCTGCATAGTTTATCCTATACTAAGATTATTGTAGATCCACTGAACCAAGATTGATATAATAGAGGATCCCTTGATACAATATAGAATTCCACTTTGTACTGTGGGAAGTTGTATAGCTTGCAGATATGACTATGCTGGTCGTATCTGCAACCTGTCAGGCTGCAAGATAGTGAAATTCCTTAACAGGACCGATATTAGGGGTGTCAAACGCCTGATTCAGCCCAGGGAGTGTTTAGTTATGGCACGCAGGGCCACTCTGGAAACAGTGAAGGACTTAGGTGGCAAAAGAGTCAGTCTGAAATAAATATATTGTTTAGTGGAGCAGACAGAACATTCTTCTGCTTACTAATTTAATCTAAGTGGCATTGCATTAAATATTCCTACAAACCAGTGGTGGGATTCAGCCAGTTCGCACCTATTCGGGAGAACCGGTTGGTAACTTTCTAAGCAGTTCGGAGAACCAGTTGTTGGAAAAAATCTCATTTTGTTTTTTTCCACTTTACAGGGCTAATCCTGTAAGGAAGGCAGGAAGGAAACGTTCTGGGGTTGTTTCTAGCCTAATCTTTATTGCCCTGCTTACAGAAACTGCCTCTCCGGTTAACCCTTATTACATTGTGACAGCTAAGGCGAAGCGTCCATCGACCTGAGTGACCTTGAGTTGGCCACGCCCACCCAGTCACATGACCACCGAGCCCCACCTACCCAGATAGTCATTAGGGCAGAGAACCAGTTGTTAAATTATTTGAATCCCATCCCTTCTACAAATGCAAGGTATTGATGAAACCAGGCATCTTATATGTTATGCCATCTCTTTTTATACCCAAAATACTGAGCCATGCAATACACTTCTTATATTGATTAAAGGATAACCAAATCATCTCAGACAAAAGCAAAAACATATAAAATGGAGACCTGTGATTTCAAAGAAATCCAACAATGATCTGAAAGAGGGGATTGATCGAAAATAAAAAGGTGCTTGAGAATTTTGGGAGTGGAAATTTAACTCACGTGGAAACTTCTATCCTATGGAATGCTAGCTTATATAATTCCTATTCCAACTGACTTTTTCAAGCACAAGCTGTGTTAACAGGTTAAATCTGTGATGAGCTCATCCACTTTTGCTTTTCTTACTACGAGGAACATGATTTGAGTGTAAAAAAACCATAGAGGACTCGGAACTGTAAAAAAAAACAACATAATGTACTGGGCCAAAAGGTTGTTGACTAGCTGTTATATTGATGCTTAATTTTAATGAAAATGTCAACATCCAACCTCATCTGCTATCATTTAGAAAGTGTAAACATTCAAATATAAGCTTTTCCTCACAAACTAGAAGCTTTCAATTTGAACTAAAAAAAAATATTAGCGCAGCTTGATCAATGATTTGTGAACCAAAGGCACAAGTACAGATTAGGCATATGGTCAGCCTAGAGAAAAAAAGGTCCAGAGGTGACATGATAGCAGTATTATAGTATTTGAGAGGTTGCCACAAAGAAGAGGGAATCAACTTATTTTCTAAAGGCAAGAAGAGAAACAATGGATGGAAACTAATCAAGGAGATAAGCAACCTGAAACCAAGGAGAAACTTCTTAACAGTGAGGACAATTAACCAATGGAATAGCTTGCCTTCAGAAGTTGTAGATCAGGGGTGTCAAACTCAGGCCCAGGGGGCAGATCCGGCCCGTGAAGAGCTTAGATCTGGCCTGTGGGGCTGCCCTGGAAATAGCGAAGGACTAGCGGTGCCTCTGACAGCAAAAACAGAACTTGTGAGGGCCACGCATGGGGCCTCCTGAGCTCCATTTTTGCTGGTAGAGGTTTGCAGGAGGCCGTCCCAGCCGAAAACGGAGATCGGGAGAATGTTTTCACTTGTGTCGGGGAGCACCTGTGGTGGCCCGAGTGCTCTGTCAGGGGCCACCACAGGAGCCTCCCTCGACACAAGTGACATCATGATGGCCTCACCCCCCCCGCTCCCCCCCTCGGTCAAACACAACCCTGATGCAGCCCTTAATGAAATCAAGTTTGACACCCTTGTTGTAGATGATTAGTCCCTGGAGGTTTTTAAGAAAAGACTGGACAGCCATCTATTTGAAATGGTATAAGACAGGGTCTCCTGCTTGGGCAGAGGGTTGGACTAGAAGACCTCCAGGGTCCCTTCCATCTCTTATCTGATTGATTGATTGACTTAACTCAAGATTAAAATCATAACATATTTTGCATCTGTTACTCTGCATAGTAAATAATACAGAGTACATCCATAAAGTTTCATACATCTTGTCCTCCATTTTATAAACACGCTACTTTTACTTTCAATTTTCCCTTTAGTTTCATGAAGGTTGTTTACAAAGAGCAACAATTATTCAAACACCAAATTAAGCATGGCAACACCTATTTTTAGGTTTAATATGAAGCAATTGTCCAAAAAGCTCCATAGGAACAGCTCACTTGCTCTCCTCCCATCTCTCTCTTTTTGGCTGGTATTTCTTTCCAGCTATTATTTACTTTTAAACCTAGGCAAACAGCTCCTAATTTTCCAGTATATATCCGTGATAGTTATTGATTCATATTGTAGATGTATTTTAGAGAGACTTTAAAAGAATAATTTTTCAATGTGGTAATGTGTAATGTTGCCATTCTTCAGCCTCCTTCCTTCTACCTTCTGAATGGGCAATAGGTGTTTTTGATACTTTGATCATTCTCAAATCAGCACATGGAGAAAATAGAAATTCACGCTGTATTAATTCCTTTGCCTCCTACATTAGAACACATTATCCTAATTATAGCGGCTATGAAATATATTTCAGTGCAGCATTTTGGTGCTTACAAGAATAGTTGCTGTAAAAATAACTGCTCACCGTTCTTAATATAAGTAAAACATGATGACCCATGACAACACCTACTGAAAATGTGAGAATTGTTGTCTATGTTGTTTATGCTGCAAGAAACATGCCCTTGAACAAACTTCTTAATGTAAACATCACAAGTCACCATGTGCAAATAGGCGGCAATATAAATCCCCTGAATAAAACTAAAAATAAACAGTTGGAAATTGTTGCCTTCAGAAATATTTTATTATTTTATTTCATTTGTTAATGTGTCCGATAACAGGAGTTCCCCTTAATGGCTTGCAAGCCAATTAAAAAAAAATTAAAAACAGAAAAAATGCTAAAAACATAAAACATTTTAATAAGCGAAGATCGAACGCAAATGCATAATAAGTACTGCTGCCAGTCTATATAATAAATTATCCCAATTGCAAGGAGAGTTGTTGAATCGAAGCTCCATTATTGCATCTTAGGAAAACAAGGTAAGGTTGGGGCAAGGCCACAGGGAAACCTTACGAGTATAAATTTTGATGCATTCTTTTTCTTTCTACTGACTTCATTGCTGTATTTCCCAAAACAGTAAATTGAAAATACATAATTTGAAATCCCCATTCAGTGCAGCCTATACAGACTTTCCAAAGTTGTCATGAACTCTTATTTCTAATGGGACAGGGAAAAAATGATTAACCAGACGAAGACCATCATACTAAATATATTTAATTAATGTAATCTGGCTTTCATTTCATTTAATTAATTAATTAGACTTGGGGTTTTTTCCCTTGGCCCCTATGACTTTTTGAGTACAGCCCCCATCAAAGCCCCGAATGCAGTCAGTTGTCCAAACAGGTTGTGTACTTTTGAACTAAAAACCACTGAATAATTCATACGTCTCGAAGCTGTTCCATAATGGATGTAACCAGATAGCCTCTGAGTGTTTGAGTTTGAGTTTTATTTCATTTGTATGCCACCCTTTTCCCTAAGGGGACTCAGGGCAGCTCACAACTCAGAGAAGGGAAAGGGGGATACAGACAGTTTAACAACAACACAAAACAATACATAGTTTAAAAAAACGCAACAATCATACCATTCGAAAGGGGGCAACGAATCTTTAGCCCTAGGCCTGTCGGAACAGCCAGGTTTTAAGGGCTATGCGGAGTGTGACTTAAAGATGCTTTAATGTTCTGAATTATAATGCTCAATTCGCTCAATTCTAGCCTTGTCAGTTTAGGACTACAGCATCTAACCAATAACCTCTCCAAGAGGGATGCCCTTTCTGTTCTCTGGATGTTTTCTGTTTGCTCAGTTCTACATTGGTTGTTAAGAGATATTAAAGTCTGATAAGATGAGGCCAGCACAGCCATAAACTTCAAAGAGATATACTGCTTTGTACAATTTTACCTAACCTCATTTCAGGCTACACTCCTCTTTCTGCTACAAGCATTGGGGGGAAAATACCACCTTTGCAGGAGGGGCAGGACGATCTCTTACTATTCCCTCTCCCAGTTCCTCTTTCTAGATAATATACAGTTGTAAAAACGAATGATTCTCCATTCCCCTGGAGATTCTGCTGCATTTAGGTTAGACAAGCAAGCCAAAGGCTAGGGAGAATCTTTAGAGGAGATAGCAGCACAGAGAGAGATCCAAGGGCTTGTTAACAGGAGGGTGCAACGTCCGAAGAGAAGAGAGCATTAGAGAGATCAGGAGAATTTGCTTTTTCTACTTGTTGCTTTGATAATGGATAAAAGGCCGTCGTGAAATATAAGTTACCAGCTGGGAATGGATAGTATAATCTTAGCAGAAAAACTGGTTGCCCCGTACTATTTAAAAAAAAAACTTTCATATCAACCTTATCTATTGTGGAGAATACAAAGGAGTTGTTTATATCACAGACATCCTCCCTAATTGGAGAAGGGGACGGGAGGAAACCATCTTCCCTTCCCGTAGAGGAAGGCTTACAGGTTTTCTTTCAATTAATTTTTCATTGACCCTCCTCTGCTCTCTGACCAAGCACTCCACTGAATGAAGATTCCCATAATTCTACAGCATCGGGTGAAACACAGAGTCATCTTTGATGGATTTCAGGAGGTTGATCTGGACAGAATGATGAAGGGCCAGAATGCTTAAGGAATTATAACGGCAACTGAGTCTCCTGGGCATTTGTTTGTTCGATTCTTAATTTTGGCAAACGGTTCTCACTCCACAATAACTCCCCCCCCTCCAAAAAAAACTCTCATAAAAATAACTTACTATACAATAGAGCAAACAGCAATAAAACAATGATAAGAAACTGCTGATAAAACTATAATCATAAGCCAGGTCAAGAGGTGGGACTCCTATTTAAAAGCTATCAAAGCATGAGAACACAACAGAGGGCCTGCTATTTGAAAGAGAACAATACATTAGTGGATACAAGGAAAATACATCTAGATGTGTAATACAATGACTTGAAAGGATTTCTCTAATTTCCAAACACAGAAGTTATTAGAGAAGGGCATGAAAGGAAGAGCTTAACTGGCAGACTGGTTCATGTCAGAGAAGGAACAGTAACAACAGCCATGTAGCCTATTTTGTAATGGTTGATCTCTTTTATTGCTAAAACAGCAATGGTATCTGCTGTGGCTGCCCCATTTAATGAGCTAATCACTGCGCGCTGCATCTGATGAGGTTTCTGAGCATTTTTCACAGTCTATGTATAATACATTAGAACAATCTAGCAAAGGCTTATTAACATAGTCACCCCCCCTCTTTTATTTATTGATTTAGGCGATGTATATGGATGCCCATCACTCAGAAGTGATTCTTCAAATAGTGAAGCTGATTGTGAGAAAGTAACATTGGTGAAAAGCCATTAACGGCACATCCAGTAGCTCTGATGAATTTTAGAGCTTTCTCTAGCTTCCTTAAACTGAAGGGCAGCACTGAAATACTACATTATCGGTCTGGCAACATAACAGCATCTCTCGATGCCTACAATGAGCTTCACTTTATTCATTTTCTTGCATTTCTTGCTGAATTGAAGAAATAATTCAAGACATTTACAGTGGCAATGTAAAACAGAGATATTTCCTTCCATTGGGTAACGACATTCATGGAATTTTTGAAGGGTTTCCTTCAAAAGTATGTGTGAATTATATATCTCCTTGGAAAAATTGGGGGGAAAAAGAGAATCTGGAAAAGTTGCCCAAGGCTTTTTGATCGATAGCACTGGGTTCCCTTCATCTTTTTTACATCTAGGGATTATAACAGCTGAAATCCATCAAGAACCAGATAAATGTAAAAAGCACTCTGCCTTACATGGAAACTAAGACAGATTAGATATAAGAATATCAGGAATAAATCAGACGTATTTTGCAGACAAGGCCTAGGAAAGCAGGGTTTCTCAAATTTGTAGAATGACATGAAAGTTAATATGCAAGGCCAGTCCAAATTTACTCTACTGGTTCATCATCCAGCTCTATGATTGGCCCAATTACATAATTTATTCCCATTCTGGGCTGTAAAGAATTGCTTTCTTTGGCCCACTTCAAATTACAGACATTTCAAAGATAAAATCTTGTTAGAATTTAGAACCCATACTTAGATGCTGCTTGAGTTTAGTTTGCTGCACTAACCCTTGAAAATAAGAAGTATTGCTCTCCTCATGCTACTATAGATGTGCACCATTTTCATATGTCTACGGTGACTCTTTACTACAGAAAGCTGCAGTAGATGTTTATATGACTTGAATACTCTTCCATACTAAAATGAGCTGAACATTAGAACAAAGAGTTTTACTGATTTCTCTTTTGTGAGTGTGAGATACTAGCTTTCCATGTATTAAGAATTTCCCCCCAATGATGGAGTAGACCATCAAGTGCTCTTGATATGATGATACAGAAATTGCAGGTTTGTTCATTTACTCTTTGTAAGAACCGGGCTAGAGTAAACATTTGATTAAGCCATGATTGATTGTCGTTCTCTTTGGAATTTAATTGTATATTGGAAGAGATTTGCTACCATACCAAAATCTACTGAAATATCAATGTCCTTACAACACAACTGATTTGTAAAATATGAACGAGCTTTCCTTGTGAGGTCTTACATAAATTGATAGTTCTAATCAATCTCATAGGATTGGTATGCCCATAAAATGAGCTTGGGGGGGATTAGAAATAAAAATCTGATGAATTATTAAACATTCAAATCCCTGTAGTGTGAATATTTAAAATAGCAATGACCACTGTGATTATTAAATTAGATTAAAGACCCTCCCTTCCATAGTGTAACATGAACATCCTTGGGATAAAATACACTTTGCACTTTGCACTAAAATACACGTTGCACTTTGTAGTTTACTGGCCAAAATGCATCAAAACTGAACTGTAACTTGTTACCAATTTTCATTTGCTTCATGTGGCACTAGGCTAGTAACCTGAGCCGTACCTTCCCTATTTTAGTGAAAATGTTATGTGAAACCTTCAGAATTAGAGAGAGCCAAGGTGGCACAGTAGTTAGAGTGCAGTACTGCAGGCCACTTCAGCTGACTGCTAGTTCAGCAGTTCAACGGTTCAAATCTTAGCGGCTCAGGGTTGACTCAGCCTTCCATCCTTCTAAGGTGGGTAAAATGAGAACCTAGATTGTGGGGACGATATGCTGACTCTGTAAACCGCTTAGAGAGGGCTGAAAGCTCTATGAAGCGGTATATAAGTCTAACTGCTATTGCTATTGCTAAAATTCACCTCACCTGTCAGATGCCATTTACCAAGGAGAGCTAAGGGTTAGAACAGCAACAGTAGCACATTTTCTATCTTGAAAATAAATTACGTAAACATCATAAAATTGTTAAAATTCTAACAATTGCTCATCAATATTGGCATTTGCCAAATTAGTATCATGAAGATCATACAACAACATTTTTTAACATTGAAACTTTGTATGTTCCGTTCCCATAATAACAATGTGCTTTATGGTTAGAAACAAGTTGATAAAGATACACTCAGATTCTCTTTGGGTAAATTCCCAGAGCAACTGAATGAATTTTAATCTTGAAACGGCTACAAAACTCTCTGGCCTGAAAGGGAAATGCTTTGTGGAAACTGGGCCACTAGAAACTTGCATTCTTCATTTTAATGACATATTTAGAGCCTTGCCAGGCTTTATATTCTTAGGTGTAATTACCCATATTAAAAAGAAAGAGAACCACTCATTAGTGTTCTGTTCCACTGACTTAATTATATCCTTAATTAAATCTTGACAAACTGGGGGTCATGGCTGTGTCAGTGGGATTTGTCACCGTACATCAGCAGGTGGCTACTCATGTCTATTTCTGATGTCCTTTTAAAAGCTTTGGGTACAGATTGCAGGATAAATGATAAACAAATGCAGATAGCTCTTCCTTCAAAACTTCTCTCTTTCTGGTAAGTGCAAAAAGAAGGCCCAGACTTCATGGGAAATATTACTCAAGTAGTTAACATACATTGTGTGCGTAGGTCCTATCTCCCGTCCTTCCTTTGAGCAGATTATCAGCCTCCTCTATGCTTGATGAAATCAGAAGTGATTGCAGGGACCCATGTGAGAGTTAATCTCGATTGGATTGCAATAGTGCTTTACTTGGGGGCCACATTTTAGAAGCCTTTGGGGAGAAAACAATGAGTCCAGATGGAGGTGAATGCATGATTGGATGCTTTGATCAAGATGCACATTGCAAGCTCTTCACCTCTCTTGGAGGCATAACTTATCACAATATCACAATATCACAATATGTCTACAAAAGGTGCAAAGTGTATGGCAGGACACACTACCTTTGTATTCATTATTCACACACAAACACACAAATTATTCACACACAAACACATGCTCCGGAATGACGGCACGGGATAAAATACCACCAGTATGCGGACGATACACAGTTGTATCTGTCTGTCCCGTGCCAACTCAATGAAGCGATGGACGTGATGAGCCAGGGCCTCGAGGCTGTTAGGGACTGGATGGGGGTTAACAAGCTTGTGCTCAATCCAGAAAAGACCGAGTGGCTGCTGTGTTTCCCTCCCGTGAATTGGCCAAGTGTTCCATCTCTCAGGCTGGGGGGTCAAACTGTACGCCCCTCAGACAGGGTTAGCAACTTGGGAGTCCTCCTGGACCCACAGCTGACCTTCGAACATCATTTGTCAGCTGTGACCAGGGGGGCATTTGCCCAGGTTCGCCTGGTACACCAGTTGCATCCCTACCTGAACCGGGAGGCTCTCACAACAGTCACTCGTGCCCTTGTGACCTCTAGGCTGGAATACTGCAATGTGCTCTACATGGGGCTGCCCTTGAAGAGCATCCGGTGACTTCAGCTAGTCCAGAATGCGGCCGCGCGAGCGATTGTGGGTGCACCTCGCTTCACCCACGTAACACCTATCCTCCGCGAGCTGCACTGGCTGCCTGTTGATCTCCGGGTGCGCTTCAAGGTGCTACTTATCACCTACAAAGCCCTTCATGGTAGTGGGCCTGGGTACTTGAGAGACCGCCTACTGCCAATTACCTCCACTAGACCGATACGATCGCATCGATTAGGCCTCCTCCGAATTCCATCATCCAGCCAGTGCAGACTGGCAACTACCCGGAGGAGAGCCTTCTCGGTGGCTGCTCCGACCCTCTGGAACGAACTCCCCGTGGAGATTCGGACCCTCACCACCCTCCAGTCCTTCCACACCGCTTTAAAGATCTGGCTGTCCCGGCTGGCCTGGGGTTAGGATTCTGGCCCCACCCGAATTGTGTGACTGTTGTGCCTTCTTTTTAATATGTTGTATTGTCTTCATGTTGGAAATTGTTTGTCCTCCCCCCCCCTTTTTTTGAACTGTGAGCTGCCCTGAGTCCCCCCAGGGAAAAGGGCAGCATACAAATAAAGGGAAAACTAAAACTAATTGAGCTGGAACATGACCCGACAAAAGCGCGCACGACAAAGGTTTAGGTTTAGGTTTAGGTTTCGGTTTATTTATATGCCGCCCTATTCCCAGCGGGACTCAGGGCAGCTCACAAACCCAAGAGGGGAAGGGAAACACAAAAACTACAAATACAAGCATTTAAAAGTAACCAACAGCCACACAAATCGAGAGGGGAAGGGAACTCATCAACCCCAGGCCTGCCGACACAGCCAGGTTTTAACGGCTTTTCGGAAGGCTTGGAGAGAGGTGAGGGTCCGGATCTCTGTGGGGAGTTCCTTCCAGAGGGCCGGAGCTGCCACAGAGAAGGCCCTCCCCCAGGTAGTAGCCAGGTGGCATTGGCTGGTAGACGGAACCCGGAGGAGGCCAGCCCTGTGTGATCTAATGGGTCTTTGGGAGGTAATTGGCAGCAGGCGGTCTCTCAAGAACCCAGGTCCAATACCATGAAGGGCTTTATAAGTGACGACTAGCACCTTGAAGCGTATCCAAAGACCAATGGGCAGCCAGTGCAGCTCGTGGAGGATAGGTGTGACATGGGTGTACCGGGGTGCACCCACAATCGCTCGCGCGGCTGCATTCTGGACCAGCTGAAGTCTCTGAATGCTCTTCAAGGGCTGCCCCATGTAGAGCGCATTGCAGTAGTCCAGTCTTGAGGTCACAAGGGCACAAGTGACTTATGCGAGGGCCTCCCGGTTCAGGTAGACGGCAGGCTTGATCCTCTCACCTTATAATTTTCAGCACCAAGTTCACTTCTTCTTATTTGCCCAGGCATATTAAATGCAGGCATTTTCAGTGGAATGACTTATTACTGCTTGCAGTTTTACTGCATTGTTATGCATTGCTTTGGTTACTGCTGTTTAATTGTAGTGCAGGTGTTTGTTGTCATTGTTATAGAGTATATAAAGTTATGCACTATAATTTTTTTGTTTATACTAAAGTTATAAACTCTGTGTGTGAGCGAGAGAGGGGAGGGTGGTGTTACAACAGCAGGAGTTTTAATGCAGAATATTATGTAGTATTAAAATGACTATTTCTAAGTCAAGTGACATGAATGAAATCCAAACAGATTCCATGCCTGATTGTTTTAGATAGAAAGGCAAATTGTAATTCACAGTTTATATTCAGGCAAACTATGGATAGAAAAATGGTCAAATGAGCTTTGTGGAGTACACTATTTCCTGTTTCAATCAAATCATAGGCTTCCATACAGCTGAACAGGCAAATTATGATTGTCGTATCCATTCAAACGGAGTGATCTCCCGTTACTTGTCCCAGCCTCTGCCAACCTAGCAGTTTGAAAGCACATAAAAAAATGCAAGTAGGCAAACAGGGACCACCTTTGGTGGGAAGGTAACAACGTTCCATGCACCTTTGGTGTTTAGTCATGCTGGCCACCATGGAGACGGCTTCAGACAGTGCTGGCTGAGATGAGATTTTAGTTCTTTATCGCTCAGCTTCTAACAATTGTATTACAGAAAGAATTTGAATGATTCATAAATGTCATCAGAGGTTGGTAGGATGGATGGGTGGGTGGGTGGGTGGGTGGGTGGATGGATGGGTGGATGGATGGAGGGATGGGTGGATGGGTAGGGGGGTGGGTGGGTGGGTGGGTGGGTGGATGGATGGGTGGATGGGTGGATGAATGGAGGGATGGAGGGATGGGTGGATGGGTGGGTAGGTGGATGGATGGGTGGGTGGGTGGATGGATGGATGGGTGGATGGATGGATGGATGGATGGATGGATGGATGGATGGATGGATGGATGGATGGATGGATGGATGGATGGATGGATGGGTGGATGGATGGAGGGATGGGTGGATGGATGGATGGGTGGGTGGATGGCTAGTTCATTGATTGAGTCAATATATGTGATCTCCCACTCAGTATGAAACTCAGGGGTAGTAGATCAATGAAAAGTATAATAATAATATTAAAAATAATAAATGATTTTGTACCTGAGGTGACTCATCCAACCAAGGAGAAATCAAGAACAATCAAGATAGTCTTAAAATCTCTGTCCTGCTACTTAGACCCATCTGAAAGGTGGCCGGGGTTGGGATTATTCAATTCCCAGAGGGAATGTTACTCCAAAGGCCAGGCACAAAAACAGAGAAGACTCATTTCCTGAGTCATAGTAGATGACCCTGCTTATAGAGCCGAGGTGGCGCAGTGGTTAAATGCAGCACTGCAGGCTACTTCAGCTGACTGCAGTTCAGCAGTTCGGCTGTTCAAATCTCATCGGCTCAAGGTTGACTCAGCCTTCTATCCTTCCAAGGTGGGTAAAATGAGGACCCGGATTGTTGTTGGGGGCGATATGCTGACTCTGTAAACCGCTTAGAGAGGGCTGAAAGCCCTATGAAGCGGTATATAAGTCAACTGCTATTGCTATTGCTATTAACTAATGGGGACTGGAACATGTCACTGGATAGGCAGAAGTATCCAAAGACAGGTAATCCCTTAAATAAGTAGTCCTTGTGCAATGAAAGTCTTTGTAGGCCACTACAACCATTGTAGTAATCATCTTCACCATAGTAAAACTATAAACATCAAATTACTAGTTGGCTACAGTATTCTGATCTCCAAGGCTTGCATTAGTCAGCTATATGAAAAAAAACCAGAGTTCCGATTGACTATGTCAAGGCAATGAGGACTCAGAATCCTGCACAAATTGAAATATTTTTCATTGTTACTGCACATTATCTTAGCTAATATAACCCCCAAGTGCCAGTACAAATCCCTATGGTGTGGTCTGAGCATTTCAGCTCTTACATCCTGTTTCTGTAAGAATGACTTAAAATGCATATTATTAAAGGGAATCAATAATGTATATTTATTAAACAAATTTTCATCTCTTTGTTTAGGCTTCTGAACTGGTTACAAGATAGAAGGAAACTCATATAAATAAACAATGAATCGGAAAGTAAATGGGATGTTCTCCCCACCCCCTCGCCCCCCAGTTACGGCTAAATGAGAGCCATTATGAAGCTTTCAGATAAACTTACCCAGCTCTTATCGGTACGAACCTGATAGATCTGCCATTATTCTTAGTGAATAACAGAAGTTATATCATTTTCTATCATTAAAAATGCATTAATCCTTTTTTTTTTAGTAACCTTCCTCTAATTCATTGATTCAATTATACTCTGAAGGGTAAAGTATAGTGAAAACGGAGTATTAAAAACTACGTTTTATAAATATTACGTTTCTTTTTAGAGATACTATTGGAATAATTTTTGAGAAAAACTACATTAAATCACAGTTCAATGAAAATTCATAAAAGTTTGTATCAACACAGTGAGTTTTAAATTTGGGGTTATATAAGTGAGGATTCTGACCATAATCCACATTCATTGTGATCACAGAAAAATCACAAAAGCCAAGAAAATTTTCAGAGTCCCAAAAGAGTGGGCGGCATACAAATTTTATTAAATTGAAATTGAAATTGAAAATTCCTTGCACCAATTAGTCATAAAATTTAAATAATATCCTGCACATCCCATATTAATTTCTGACACACATTTATTTACCAATAAAAGGACCTGAAAGGCAGGCTCACACCTGTTGGTACAAAATACTGCTATTTCCAAATGTATAAATATATCTTATAAATTTATTACAACTGGGGAATTAAAGCTGGGTTTCAAAAAAATGCTTAATTTTAGATGAATTGCAACTCACAATTTTGAAGGGTGGGTCCACATTCCCCCTTAAACAAATTATTAATCTGTTTAAAGTTTTATGAGACATTGTATAATAGTTATTAACTGCTGCAATTGTTTAATTACAGGAAAACAAGCTGTGAATAAATATATGCAGGGTTTTGGCTATCAGTCTGCAATAAAAGCCGTATTTACAATGAAGCCGGCTGTTTTCCTGTCCAAAACAACTTCAAAGGGAGTTAGTTCTATGTTTTGCTGGCAGTTTAGATCAGGGCTTATTAGAAAACCAAATCTGTATACAGGTAGTTCTCGACGTACGACCACAAGCGAGACCAGAATTTCTGTTGTTAGCTGGGTGGAGGTTGACTTTGGCCATTGTTGTTAAGCAAACCACCGCACCTGTTGTGTGAATCAGGCATTCATTAAACAAATCCAGCTTCCCACCGTTGACTTTGATTGTTGGAAGCCAGCTGGGGAAATCACAAATAGTAATCACATGACTCCGGGATGCTGTAAGTGTCAGAAATACATCCAAGTTGCCAAGTGCTCAAATTCTGATCACATGATGGCCTCAGTTGTAAGTTTGAGTTTGAGTTTAATTTTATTTATAGGCCGCCCATTTATAGGACTCCGGGCGGCTTACAACGAGGGGAAAAAGAAAAGCAATAAAGAAAATAAGAATAAAAAAAAATTGTAAATAAAAACAACACAGATACATTCGTTTTGGTCGGGGCTGGACCTCAACAGTGAGGTCAACAGCCCCAGGCCTGCCGGAATAGCCATGTCGTGACAGCTTTTCTGAAGGCCATGAGAGTGGGGGAGGTCCGGATTTCTGGGGGTAGCTCGTTCCAAAGGGTCGGGGCAGCCACAGAGAAGGGTCTCCTCTGGGGGCCCACCAGCCGACACTGTCTGGCTGACGGCATCTGAAGGAGGCCCACCCTGTGGGCTCTTACCGGCCGTTGGGAGAAGTGTGGCAGGTATGAGGACCGGTTGTAAGTCACTTTTTTCAATGCCACTGTAACTTCAAATGGTCCTTAAATAAATGTTGAAGACCACTTATACCAGTTGACATGATTCTCCAGGGATCAGGTATTTGGGGGTGACTGACTTCCTTATGTGAGTCTGAGAAAAATTATTTGACATCACAGTTATAGCCACCTAGGACTTGGAAGGACGTTGTCTTTCCAATTCCCTCTTTCAATATGTGATTTCTCCTTATTAATAGTGGGGGCTGTAGAGTAGCAAGTATATTATTGCACTAGTTATGTAGAAAACCTTGAAATTCACCCACACGTAAACTCACTTATGAGTAAAATTGAGTTCCCAGGTCTAGTAAATAATCTCTCTGAGACCCACCTATTCTGCTCTTAACTCTGACTTTAGTTATATCGCCTAACCATGAAACATATTTATTAAAAGTACAATACTCAGAGGCCTTTGTTCAGATATGCGGTTTGCAAAACTGAAGATAATTTGCACCGTAGGTGAGAGGTCATTCTCTTCCTGGTCTGTTAATGGAGTTGGGTTGGGATAAGATCAATTTCCATGCTTCTTCATATTGATCTAATACCTCATTGGCACTTCGCTTCATGGATTGGTTAGCTCAAGTGTGAAAAATGATTGATAGATCTCTGACCCCTGAGGATTTTGTTTCGGGTGAGATTAGGATAGACGTTTACTCTTGCACGTGAATGATGTGTAAGATACGGTACCCCTGGAATTCATTTAATTTGCTTAAACTGGATCCAGTTAAAGTAAGGTCTCTCATGTTTTAAAATTTAAATTCCGAATAGTTCTGCAAGAATTAACAATATCTGAAGCAGTAGACTTACAAATACTAGTTATTCGGTATCAATAAGTCAAAGTTAATTGTTTTAATTTCAAACTAATTTAAAAATTTACACCTAAGGCTGCGTTTGGTTGTTGATAGAAGTTTAAATAAGGCTAACAGCAGCAGCAACATTGTGGTTTCCCTTAGCATTGCTGATGCCATAACAGTACTGGTGATATTCCTGAGACACTCATTCACAACTTCTGGTTTCCCACACATAAGTTTCCCAGAATACTTTCTATCGGAGAAAAGTAGTATTTTAAGTGGCCATTCAAGTTCCCAAGGAAACACTGAATTAGTGAACTATTTACTCTTTGATTTCCTACCTATTTTGAAGCTGTATGCCTACATTTAGTTCTACGTCCCAAACTACACACTATAGTCATTGCTGGTATGAATACTGTAGTTATTTTGTGCAGTTTAATCTGCTGCTACAGACTGTAGACCAATTCAGAATACTGGAAGAACCACTACATGCCATGAAGATGAAAGTCCTATATAAATAGTCCTTGACTTTAAAAGATTCATGTAGTGACCATTCAAAGTTACACCACCATTGAAAAAAGAGACTCAAGCTGACAACAGTCATATATCCCCAGGGTCACGGGATCAAAATTCATGGCAACATGATGACCATTGCAGTATCCTGTGGTCAGCCAGTGGCCATTGCGACCTTCCCAGCTGGCTTCCAACAGCAAAGTCAATGGAGAGAGCTGGACTTACTTAACAACCCCGTGATTCACTTAACAATTGCAGTTAACAGTTGTGGCAAAATAAGGTCATAAAATCAGGAGTGACTCACATAACAACTGCACTGCTTAGCAGTGGTCATAAGTCAAGGGCTACCTATAGCCCAAAGTCCACTCACTCTTTTAAAAACAATGTATGGGTGGAATCTATTCTTAAATGGATGTAGCTTTGTTTAGATGTTACATTACCTAGTGGTTATTCTGATGGGGTTAAATGTCATCTTTCTTTTAAGTCTGTCTTCTAGCACAGGGGTCTCCAATCTTGGCAACTTTAAGACTTGTGGACTTCAACTCCCAGAGTTCCTCAGCCAGCTTTGCTGGGAGTTGAAGTCCACAAGTCTTAAAGTTGCCAAGGTTGGAGACCCCTGGGCTCTAGCGTATTTTATCATTAAAGCTTCTGTGGTCTTCTGAACCCAGCAAATTGGTTAACGTTAATGATGACATTTATTAAAACAAGAGGATTCTTAAAAACGTTTTTTTAAAGTCTCTGCAGGTGGAAACTTTAAGAAAGCAGGAAGTTCTAGAGTGTTTATATGTGTGACCTCTTAGGCTTTCGTGGATTTATAATCACTTTTTCTAAATTCCCCTAGATCAGGAACAGCCCTTATGAAAGTAGAGTAGGTTTCAGGTAACCAAAGGATACAAATGTGATCTTTTTTATGTCTGCATATGTACAAACGTGTTTTTCAAATTCTTAAATCATTCACACAAATTCCACAACATCAAACATGTTCCACAAACAACATTCGCCTTTTTCTCAACCTACATAGAATAGAATAGAATAGAATAGAATAGAATAGAAGAAAGGAAGGGAAGAGATAGAATAGAATAGAATAGAATAAGGGAATAGAATAGAATAGAATAGAATAGAATAGAATAGAATAGAATAGAATAGAGGAAGGAAAGAGAAGATAGAATAGAAGAAAGGAAGGGAAGAGAAAGAATAGAATAGAATAGAAGAAAGGAAGGGAAGAGAAAGAATAGAATAGAATAGAATAGAATAGAATAGAATAACAGAGTTGGAAAGGATCTTGGAGGTCTTCTCTCATATAAGTAACATCCTAAGCCCGTGATGATGAATGTTATGGCACGCATGCCAGAAGTGGCAGGCAAAGCCATCTGTCTGGGCACGCAAGCCATCTCCTGTTGCTCTTCTGTATTCTGGCGCACCAGCTAGCTGATCTTCACACGCATGGCAGCGCCGGAAACTGGAAGAGCGCAATATTAGACACAGACCAAAGAAAGACCTATTTTGCCAAAGGATGACTTGCTTTAGACTACATTATACATGTTCTTTGGTTTGGTTAAAAAAGTACTGGAACATGTGTGTGTGGTGTGGGTGTATTGAGAGATGAAATAACCTTTGGAAAAAATGCAATGCTTAATTACCGAAATAATACTTTACTAAATGACACACACCGATTGTGTATTTGTTCTGTTAAAAATATTTCTCCTATGCTCCTCATTACAAAGAAACCAAAGTAACGAAAATTGTTTCACCTCCAGGTTTGTGTCACCAAATTGTATCACCACAGGCGCTAAACAATGGTGTCCTTATCACTCAGGCAACCTTTATACAAAGTAGGGCAGTGCATCGGTTTGGCTTGAAAAGCAAAAAAGGGTTCTTACAACAGATAGGCCACTTCAAACAGGTACTAACATTTTGCCACGGCAATTTATTATGAGAGACCTGTAATTCATCCTCAGTAGGTGGGCTAGTTAGAAATGAAGAGATGTTGAAAAGTTTGGAGTTGCTACTCTGAGGAAAAGGCGCCGTTTGTTTTACCCTATAAATCATTTCGTTTAGAAAGGCTGTAAGATTTTGGTTGCTTTGTTTTCTAAAATATGTGGTGGAAATCTTTGCATGTAGTTTATTGAAACCTACTCCACTTGAAAAATGGTTGTGGAGAACAGTGAGGGCATTACATTGAAAAACAGAGAAAAGCACAAAGACAGAAGCATTTATAATGTGGTCTGTTGCTAATTCTGATCCAATATATTTAAATATATATTCACTACTGGTTTTTTTAAAAAAATTCATTCATTTCTAGCCTGTTTTCTGGTACCCATTTGTAGATTTCATTCTGTTCTAACCTGAGGTTCTTCAGATTATTTGTAATTATTAGCCACCATACCAGAAACTATGAATTCTGGGAGTTCATATATAACTGGAGGCTGGCAGGTTAGTAAATATTTTTTCCCCAATCTGTTATCCCTCTGGTATTACTCCCTTTTTCCTGAGCAGCACAGCTAAGTCAAGCTATTCTGGCTGAAGTTTCTAGCTCTAAAGAAGAGACTAAGTTAAGAAAGCATCACAGGGAAAGTTCACCATGAAAGATTTTTCTCTACTTGGGAGCATTACAGGTGAGAGAGCTCTGGTGGCTCGGTAGGAGGCTTTGGAGCTGCTATCAGACTCTGACACAGAAACCTCCTGTGAGTGGTTTCAGGATGCTCACAGGAGAAGATAACAAGCAGCTGTGGCTCATTAAGGCTCTCCTCCTGTGGATAAAAGACTGATGGTGCCACGCCCTAGTTGCAGAAGTCAACGTTCGTTCGTTCCATTCCATTCCGTGCCTGCCCTAGTCAAGTCTCTGTTTGCTTGCAATCATCGAGAAGAAGCACTTGGATAAGTGATTTGCTTTATATAAACCTGGTTTGCTGTGAGAGTTTGTTTTTGCATTTGCTGTTTAACAATTTGCCAGAGAATTTATCGATGTTTATTTTGGGCTCGCAGCCAACCAAAGCCGGGACTGATAAAGACATTCCTTTGCAAGCTGTGTGTGGCTGTCGTTTCTGAACGAGCAAGGTGGGGGTCAGAACAGAGAGCCATGGAGAATGCACATGCTACCAAGCACAGGCAATGCCCAGGGTTGCTTTAGAGCAGTGGCCCCCAACCTTTTGGGCCATCGAGAAAGGTTTTTCCACCAACCGGAGGGGATGTGGTTTTGCCTGCTGCCTGCATCCTGCCAATGGGGCTTCAGTTGTTTTTGTGCCCCAGTTTCTGGCATGCAGCGGCCCGGTGCCAATCTGCAGACTGAGGGTTGAGGACCTCTGCCTTAGAGAATAGCACTGGTATAACTTGCCTCTTTAGAGGGCCTCTCTAGGCCTTATTCTGAGGGATATTCTACAGTCCAGAAACCTGTCTTGTTCTGAGGATTAATCAATGGTTAGTGTCAGGGGTGACATAATATGGTAGATAAATGGCAGCAAACACAACCTACTGGAGAAATGTCACCACAACTCACTCATATGCTTCACAAGTTCCTCAGGAGAAGAAGCTGTCAACGTGATTCATGATAATTCTTAGCACTCTGTCCTTCATTAACTATGTCTTGATTATGCCACCAACTGGATGCTGGAGCAGCTTTGCAAACATCTCAAGAAATAGAATGCGAATTTATCTACTGATTAAGGCACCAGGCTAGAAACCAGGAGACTGTGAGTTCTAGTCCCACGTTAGCTATGAAAGCTGACTAGGTGATTTTGCGACAGTTCGACAGTCCCTCTGCGCCAGCCCAACAGGCCTCCCGGGATTATTATTGGACAAAAAATAGGATAAAGAAATTGCATTTTCTTTTTAAAATTCTGCCTCTTTTTTAAAGAAAAAAAAGGAAATTATATTTATAATTCATCATGTAATGCTGAATGAGTAATCTAAAGATCTAGCAAGCAAAGTATAAATAAATCAATGGATGGATGGATGGATGGATGGATGGATGGATTACATACATATGCAGATATATACACACATACAAAATATATACATTTAAAAATCTATGGCCATCTATGCTCAAAATCTATATTTGTCTAAACTTCTACTGAAAACCAGTGTTAGACAAAGAAGAGCACAGAAAGAGAAGCAAGCAATATTGGTATAAGATTGTTTTACTCAGTGTTTCTCTGAACGTTTAGAGGGGTGTTTAGTACTCATGTGCAATCCATCAGCCTGGAAGTAAATCTCCATATAGATTAGCTTTTCTCAAACAGACCCTTTTTAATGTGCATATATTACAATCCCTATTGCAATTCTCCAAACAACAGGGCCATTATTTGCAGAAGAACATTTAGATGAATCTGGATCAAATGCTGGATGCTCTCCTCTGGCCAGCTTCACTTAAATGCCACGGTACTTTCTGTTGTTTTGATGATGGCTAGGATTATTTAATAAACCTCTGGAGACTTCCATGCTAGAGATCCTGGCTCCTGTTGACTGGTTGTTGCACAACGTAGGAACCTAATTTCTGATTTTTCTTTGGCATTGTTGCTGCTGAAGCTAAATCCGAAATATAGGTCTTGGCCAGAAGGAATGATTCACATCAGGGGTGGGTTTCAACCGGTTCGCGGCGGTCCCTGCGAACCAGTTGGTCAGCGAACCCGGAAGTAAGTAACTTCCGGGAACGGCGAAGGGTCCACCCGCCCGCCCGTGCTCCTTACCCGGTTTTGACGAGTTCTGCGCTTCCACGCATGTGCAGGACGCATACAGCGCCTGCGCGATCCTCCAGGAGCAGCTGGAGCCTCGCACAGACGCTAGTACGCATGTGTGCACCGTGCACGTGCACGAGGACGCCGCCGGCCCTGTTCCAACCGAACCGGTTGGAACGGGGCGAGAAACCCACCCCTGATTCACATGGAACTAGTAAATGAGCTCCAGGCCATAAAGAAATAGACACTCAAAAAGAATATGCATCAGATTGCTGGATGACATGCTTTGTTGTGGCATGATTGGTGCGCTGCAATATAGGGCCCAGGTCAGCCAAATAAGAGACATCTCCCATCTAACACGGTTTGATTCCATTCTCTGTTGTTTTTCTACCGCTTTAGTTTTTCAAAATCATATTTCAAAGCATCAATTTCTGGTAGCCTAGTGACTGCTGCAACAAGGCCTTCTGTGATTCATTGATGGTGTCAAGTATCCATTTGGAATAAATTGCCTGAGTACATTCAGAATGCACCGAGTACATCCAATATGTTCCCAATCATATTAGGGAATGTGAAGAGTAAGGCTTTGTCTTCTGGTATTTTCTCCCCCTCTTTTTTAAAAAGATGGAATTGGATTGCAATTGGATTGATAGGGATGATTGTTTTGCTTCCAACGGGCCAACCAGACTTTTAGCAAATCTGCCAAATCGCACATTACATGATTAAATAACATCTTAGTGTTAATAAGAACTGAAAGGGAATCTCTAGCAGCGGCACAGCACTGGGAGGGAAGAAATAACTTTCCCTCGACAGTTTTCCGAATGCTATTTGTCCCGAAGGGGAAAATAAACAAAAGATCCATTTGCCTAAAATGATTTGACCTACAAGGCAAAGAATAACTTCATAAGTACATTATTAATTGTGAAAGTAATATGGGAGATTTAAAATGCTTTACCTCCCTCCCTCTCTCTCCCTCTCTCTCCCTCTCTCTCTCTCTCTCTCTCTCTCTGTAGTGCTCCTTTGATATTTTTTCAAAGGAGCCAAGGTGGCGCAGTGGTTAAATGCAGCACTGCAGGCTACTGCTAGATCAGCAGGTCAGCGGTTCAAATCTCACCGGCTCAGGGTTGACTCAGCCTTCCATCCTTCCGAGGTGGGTAAAATGAGGACCCGGATTGTTGGGGGCAATATGCTGACTCTCTGTAAACCGCTTAGAGAGGCCTGAAAGCCCTATGAAGCGGTATATAAGTCTACTGCTATTGCTATTGCTATTGCTATTTTCACCATGGGGTTAATATGTCTTATATTTGTGCATAATCAATACATGTAAATGGTATTAATTTTATTGAAAATATTAGCATGAACCTTTAGTACATCGGTCTGTGGTGGTTTCAGAGTTGACATCATCTGAAGCAAGAGACGAAGCATTTTTCTTTTCCAGTGTCTTCAACTGTTTAACTGTTTATTAAATTTATAGGCCACCCAATCCCGGAGGACTCCGGGCGGCTTACAGAAACAGAAATTAAAAGAAATTAAAAACAGATAAAACACGACAAATTTAAAAAGACACAACATGCACCCAATCTAAGCGGGGCTGGACCTCAATCCAGAGGTCAACAGCCCCAGGCCTGCCAGAATAGCCAGTCCTTAATAGCTTTTCGGAAGGCCATGAGAGTGGGCAGGCTCCTTGATTTTTTGTTAATCTGTGCTATGTAATTCCTTCCTTCCTTCTTTCTTCCCTCCCTCCCTCCCTCCGTCCCTCCCTTCCTCCCTTCCTTCCTTTCAAACTAAATGTCACCAGGAAGTACTGATTGCCACCATTAGTGTAGTGTTTTCTCTACCCAAGCTGGAGATGATGATGATGATCATCAGCCGAGGTGGTGCAGTGCTTAGGGTGCAGTACTGCAGGCCACTTCAGCTGACTGTTATCTGCAGTTCAGCGGTTCTAATCTCACCGGCTCAGGGTTGACTCAGCCTTCCATCTTTCCGAGGTGGGTGAAATGAGGACCCGGATTGTTGTTGGGGGCGATATGCTGACTCTGTAAACCGCTTAGAGAGGGCTGAAAGCCCTATGAAGCGGTATATAAGTCTAACTGCTATTGCTATTGCTATCATCATCATCATCATCATCATCATCATCATCATCACAGTTATCTCATGTTGATTTGTCCCACAGCAAGTTGTCTCATGGTGAATTGTCCGTGGTGAGTTGGCCCATTCCATTTGATAAAAACTACCTGCCCTCATCCATGAACTCCAACGCCTGGAGTTTCATTTCAACCTCCCAGTAACAATACTGGGAGGAAGGTTGGACTTAGAGTGTGATCAAACACTATTGAGCACTTAGTGAGCATTATGACTGATGAACTAAAAGTCACCTCAAACCCAATGCAACCCTTTAACCATGGTTGAGTGAAAACACCTGGAGGACAATCTCTGTCTACCCCAAATCTACCATGATTGAAGCCGATATCTCCACTTATCAAAGCAACAAAAAATAGTTCACAGGTGATATTGCAACAACAGTTGATAGCAACCTTCAGCTTTAGAGAGGCGAAGACCCAACAACCTTTTTAAAACCACCTCTCGCACACAAATATCAACATAGATAAGATTGCTTCAAATATGACTGGCAAATAATTGGTATGGACTTTGGTGGTGGTAAGGAAAGGATTTATTTTTTCATTTTATTTCATTTTTGTTGCAGTATGCCTTAACTTTGTAGAGATTGAGAAAATCAAACTTTCTTGTGCTGCACAAGATGCTAACCTAATACTTACCAGTTTTATTTGGCGTCACAATGAATGACACTATAATGACATTTAAAGTTCTCATTTGAATTTCCTTCTATTTTTTTTTTTGCTTTACTACCTCATTTCTACTAAAAATCTGTGCCCTTTTTCTGCTTTCTCTCCTTTGCAAGATGATTCAGAGAAGAGGAACTTGCTCATTTGTGGTTCCCATCCAAGTGCTCCCAAGGATAACCATCAAACCTAGCTTGTATCCCTTCCCTTTCAAGACCGCAAAAGCAGTGGCATTTTAAAAATAAAATAAATAGGGTACACGCTCCTACAGAATAATCGCCTGGGGTAGGCTTAGAGCACTACAGGATCGAAAGCAATAGCTATCTCAGTCTTTATTGCATAAGAGTCTGATCAGAGTTCACAATCTGTTAATTTCAACGTTCATTTTGGAATAAAGGTTTTCTCAATTGATAGGAAGCTGTCGAGCTGAGAGAATGTTTACAGATTAACAGAGTTGGGAGGGAGCTTGTAGGTCAGTGGTTCCCAAACTTGGCAACTTTAAGACTGGTGGACTTCAACTCCCAGAATTCTCCAGCCAGCTCTGCTGGCTGGAGAATTCTGGGAGTTGCAGTCCACCAGTCTTAAAGTTGCTTAAAGTTGCCAAGTTTCTCTGAACTAGATATTGAAAAGAATAGTTGTCTTCCTTTGTTCTGAACCCACAAATTAGAATGACTGTTCATCAATAAATAGCACTTTATAATAAATAATTTGACATCTACCCAACAATGGTCTGAATTTATCTGCTCACTGCCTGCCTCTTCTTCGTCTATTAATCTGGTGCTTTAATCAACTTCCGATGCTTTCTCTACCTACCTATTTCCTCAGAAAAAGAAATCCATCATGCTGAGAAACTGTTTAATACTGGCCTATGTTACAGGAAAGGTATATGCTACTTTAACTATAGTTAAATACCGTAGGTAGAGTGGTGGCATTCAGCCAGTTCGCACCACTTTGGGAGAACCGGCTGTTAACTTTCTGAGCAGTTTGGTGAGCTGGTTGTTGGAACAAAGCATTAGAGTAGAGAACTGGTTGTTAATTTATTTGAATCCCACTATAGCAATAGCAATAGCAGTTAGACTTATATACCGCTTCATAGGGCTTTCAGCCCTCTCTAAGTGGTTTACAGAGTCAGCCTATCGCCCCCAACAACAATCCGGGTCCTCATTTTACCCACCTCGGAAGGATGGAAGGCTGAGTCAACCTTGAGCCGGTAAGATTTGAACCGCCGAACTGCAGATAGCAATCAGCTGAAGTGGCCTGCAGTACTGCACCCTAACCACTGCGCCACCTCAGCTCTTACTACTGCGTAGGTACTGTATAGGTATGAAACAGCCCAATTCCTACCTTGCTAATGGGTGTTCTTCAGACATGCTACATTATAATTTTCCATAATTCACACTCACCCCCCAATGTTTACAAAGATAAAGTGAGGGAGGAGGAAGCACATTCACATTTTGTGACTGACTCTTTCAATAAAAGAGTATTCCTAACCAATATGGCATAGGTTTCTTAGTCTGATCTACATGTAGGGGTGACAATAGCCTGGTAATATTAATTACTGAGATTTGAAGAAGAGAGAGGGTGATTGTCTTGTTATTGGAGAGATACAGGTTGATAGATGGAAGAGTATAATTCAAAATTAGCAAAACTTAGTTAAATTCAGTGGTAATAGGTATAGTTAAATAAAAATTGATAATGATAGTAATGTATACAATGTTGAGCTGTTATGATAAGTAATAATTGGATATGAAGGGAAGGGAAGGTTAGAAATATTTTTGGACTAATGTATAAAGATTATTAATAACAATAATAATTATAATAAAAAACAAAACTAGATACAGTTAAGTTTTAACTAATAGGGGGAAAATGTTATGATATAGGATATAGTTAAATAAAGAAAGGATAATGGTAATAAATTATATACATGGAGGATTAGAACATTTTGGTATTAAATGTTATGGATGTTTAGCTAAAACAGGTTATGAGGATTTAATGTTAATGGGGGATTTTACAAATAGGTAAATGAAATGCCAGCATGTGGTTATGGATTGAATCTTGGTATATTTAAGGATGAAGGATGTTTAAATAACTATAGTCAAATAAAAGTGGAGGCATGATGATGTTAATTTGGTAAATATTTGAGTTAAGATATTTGAATTAATATGAATTATATTTGATGACGTGGAAGAGGTGCACAAAAGCCTTTTGTAACCAGCTGATACAGTTTCTACAGTATGTAAAGAAGGAGTTGTAAAATAAATAAATAAATAAATAATTTTTTAATTTAAAAAAAAGAGAACCAGGAGAGCTGAGAGGGGAAAAAAATTATATACGTGGAGGATTAGAAAATTTTGGTATTAAATATTATGGATGTTTAGCTAAAACAGGATATGAGGATTTAATGTTAATGGGAGGGTTTTACAAAATAAGTAAATGAAACGCCAGCATGGGGTTATGTATTGAATCTTGGTATATTTAAGGATGAAGGATGTTTAAATAACAAATAAAAGTGGAGGTATGATGATGTTAATATAGTAAATATTTGAGTTAAGGTATTTGAATTAATATGAATTATATCTGATGACGGTGGAAGAGATGCACAAAAGCCTTTTGTAACCAGCTGATACACTTTCTACAATATGTAAAGAAGGAGGATGTTTGTTTTGAAAATAAATAAATAAATTTTAATTTTTTTTAAAAAAAAGAAGAGAGAGGGTGAGAGAGAGCGGCAATGGTCCGAATAGGATCCAAATAGGGTTGTGTAGCTAACCTTCACAACTGACACCACAATCCTAGGGGACACATTTTGTTTCAGGTGTTCTCAACAGGCAATAATCAAATACCAGGCTGTTTTAATCATATTTTACCCTTTAAATCAAGATTGCTGCACAGCACACAGTGTGTGTGTGTGTGTGTACGTGTGCGTGTGGCGTGCACTGCATTTTGTTGCAAGATATATTTTGGAACATGCTGCAGACAGACAGCTCTGTTTATTCCTAGCCTGTCAACTATCAGTCTTAAATATAGTTATAATTTATCTTCAACCTTCAATATAAAGGCCCAGGAAAGTGCTCTAAACTAAAATTGAGAGGACATTTGGGGAAGAGAGGTTGAAGACCTGGGATTCATCCTTTTTTTGACAAGGCCTGATTGCAGTCTCCCCTTCCAGATAGCCGGTGGCTTTGTTAAGACAGGCACAAGCGACAGAGAGAGCGGGGTGGGGGGAGAATGGAACTGGACAGAGCTAAACAAATGTTGTCTTTGAAAAATATAGATTCAACCTTGTTCTGTTCTCTATGTAGAAATGAATCATTGTGATACTCCTATAGTATGGGGGGAAGACCAAGGTTGTTGCTGTGATAACACAGGCTACGCTTTGACTTATCATGGATCCATCTTGCTATCTCCCACTCTTCTTTCTTTCACCCAACTGTATTATCAACGTGGGGTATGACTGGTATGCCAGGGTGGAGGGTAAAGTAATGAAAATAAATTTCTGTGCTGGAGACTATAGTACATGCTGTTAAAAACTCACATGATCCTTTTGACAGTTAGACTCCATGGTGCTGCTAAGACCAGGGTGATAATTTAAAGTTACTTTATCTTTATTTTTCCATTCAGTCACATCCGGAGAAATGTCTATGAAGATTCTTAGGCATCTGGGTCACGGTTGACACAAAGGAGCTTTTTCAAATCACTTTTGGGACGACCAAAGCAACTGGATTTTTCTCTGTTTTCCGTCAAGACATTTCGCTTCTCATCCAAGAAGCTTCTTAAGTTCTGGAGGTCTTCGAGGAAAACAAAGGAAGTCTAGTTGCCTTTTGAAAATGCACTTTTTGGGACATATCCAGAGAAGAAGTCCTTGGAGTTTTCTTTGGCAAGATTTTTCAGAAATGATTTGCCATTGTCTCCTTCCTAGGGCTGAGAGAAAGCGACTGGCTCAAGCTTATCCAGTTGGCTTTGTGCCTAAAACTGAATTACAATTCACACTTTCCTGGTTTATAATATTGTAATCACTACACCAAATGGATTTCTTTTCTACTTAGGCTAAATCAGTGTTTCTCAACCTTGGCAACTTGAAGATGTCTGGACTCCCAGAATTCCCCAGCCAGCTTTCGCTACATGTTCTTTATAAGAATACCATTAAATCTACCCAACACAGGGGTGGGTTTCAACCAGTTCGCGGCGGTCCCTGCGAACCGGTTGGTCGCCAAACCCGGAAGTAAGTAACTTCCGGGAACGGCGAAGGGCCCACCCGCGCCCGCACATGCCCGCGCACCTGCACCCGCTCCTTACCCGGTTTTGACAAATTCTGCGCTTCCACGCATGCGCAGGACGCATACAGCGCCTGCACGATCCTCCAGGAGCAGCTGGAGCATTGCACAGACGCTAGTATGCATGCGTGCACCGTGCACGTGCGCGAGGATGCCACGCGCGTGCGCAAGGATGCCGCACGCATGTGCAAGGACGCCGCCGGCCTCGTTCCAACCGAACCGGTTGGAACGGGGCGAGGAACCCACCCTTGATCCAACAGTACCATTTAGATGTGCCAATGTAAAAGTCAGAATGAATAAATGGTAAAATATTAAGGAATAATGATTCTATGTCTTTATTAATGATAATTCTTCACCTGAGAATTCTCCTGGCTTTATTCAAGCCTAGCACAGATACTGAATGGAGTGAACCCACAATGGGACACATTATCCATTACTTGTTTCTTTCAGGGAAGGCTGTATCTGCTTACAAAAACTAATAAAACAGATTCAACCCAGACTGCCCCAAGTTTGTTTAAGCCTATACTTCAGCCAGCAGGGTAATAATTCAGCCTCAACTGAAAAGCAGCTGAGTTGAAGCTGGAGAATTGCGTTAGCTGCAATGCAGGGAGCTGGAAATAGAGACTTGAAGAATTTAGGCTGAACAGCTTCCAACATATAAGCAGCCTTGTAGACATAACATTACGTAGCATACATCGACCAGCGTTAAAAGGCAGTGCAGAGAGTGGTGAAGATAAGCGGAAAGGTTCGTAGTAGTTCATTTCCTTCTATCCGTAGCTCATAAGTGATGCTTGAGCAGGGTCCGCAAAATTGTTTGGGACACTACACATCTTCTTCACGGCCTGTTTTCCTTGTTGCCTTTTAGGAGGAGGCTTCGTGGTATTCAAAGCAGAACATCTAGATTCAGTCACATTTTAGGTTTAGGTTTAGGTTTCGTTTTATTTATATGCCGCCCTATTCCCAGCGGGACTCAGGGCGGCTCACAAACCCAAGGGGGGAAGGGAAACACAAAAACTACAAATACAAGCATTTAAAAAATAACCAACAGCCACACAAATCGAGAGGGGAAGGGAACTCATCGACCCCAGGCCTGCCGACACAGCCAGGTTTTAACGGCTTTTCGGAAGGCCTGGAGAGAGGTGAGGGTCCGAATCTCTGCGGGGAGTTCGTTCCAAAGGGCCGGAGCTGCCACAGAGAAGGCCCTCCCCCGGGTGGTAGCCAGATGGCATTGGCTGGTAGACGGAACTTGGAGGAGGCCAACCCTGTGTGATCTAATGGGTCTTTGGGAGGTAATTGGCAGCAGGCGGTCTCTCAAGTACCCAGGTCCAATACCATGAAGGGCTTTATAAGTGACGACTAGCACCTTGAAGCGTATCCGGAGACCGATCGGTAGCCAGTGCAGCTCGCGGAGGATAGGTGTAACGTGGGTGTACCGAGGTGCACCCACGATCGCTCGTGCGGCTGCATTCTGGACGAGCTGAAGTCTCCGAATGCTCTTCAAGGGCTGCCCCATGTAGAGCACATTGCAGTAGTCCAGTCTTGAGGTCATGAGGGCATGAGTGACTGTTGCGAGTGCCTCCCGGTTCAGGTAGGGACGCAATTGGTGCACCAGGCGAACCTGGGTTTTTCTTCCCTATGGCATCAACCTTGTGAATTCTCAAGTTACCTCTTTCTGCTACATATTCAAAACGGACATTGATTAGTGTGTCTGTCTGTGTGTGTGTGTGTGTAGTATATGTGTGTGTATCAATGTATATCGCAAGGTAATATGTGTGTTATGTATGGGTATACTTTCATTTGAGAGCAGGTAACAGAATTTCATTTTTAATGTGTGCCAGTGTGCTCACAGTAAAAAAAAAAAATGACAGTGAAAGTTATCTTGTCTTATCTCTTATCTTACAGCAAGAGCCTTGGCATTTTAGCTTTACAAGTTTTAAACGCTACGGACAGGAAATTGTTGCTTGTATCATTGATTGGATGGGTCAAGAAAGAATTCCAGCGATGGAAGAAACTAGCTTCAGATCACAGTTTTCCTTTGTTTACCAATGTATCACTTTGCACCACTTCTCTTCGAAGTGTACTGAGTCTCCTGGAGTTGCCTTTTACTCTGTTTCTACAGATCTAGAAGCAGAGTTTGATTCAATCCCCCCCCCCCATGAGAGGCTATGGCAGCTTCCTCTATTGGCTGCCACCTCCCGCAATAAATTATGATGTTGCAAGTGCCACAAGGCAGATCCAGTGCTTAGATAGTGGAGGGTTGACTGATCCTATTCTGAGTTTTAGGTTTACTGTTATAGTAACCATTTCTAAAACTCTACTTAAAGCTACCAGAGTAGCTTTTTCGGCACAGAAAAATACACATTCCAAAAGGATAAATATGCATATTCAAACACCAACAGGAATATTTATAATAGATGTTCTGTATGTATGTGAAAAAAATCATATGCCCAATGTTTAATAAATTCCCTTGGGAAAAGGTTTGTTGATCCTGTGAATCTCTGAAATAGTAAGTAACATTATGGCTCCCTTCTCCGAAAATACAAAGAGAGGGAGGGAGGGAGAGAGAGAGAGAGAAAGAGAGAGAGAGAGAGAGAGAGAGAGAGAGAGAGAGAAAGAGAACTACAACTTTAAAGATTGAAGTACTGAGCTTCAGTACTACATAATAAATGCACAAATGACTATATAAATAAATGACTAATAACTATTTATTAAACTGTTCAATCTCAGCAGTTGCCCACTAGCACAAGACTCTGTGCTTCTTACAAATATTAAGTCTAATGATAAAAACAGTTTTAAAAAGGCAATAAAGATGCCCATGACATTTTTAACCAATGTATTGCAATCATTTTGGAAAGCAGATACTTTCCAAAGAATCTACTTTATAAGTATCTACTTTATAAATGTGTTATAAAGCACATTACAAAATAACAATTTATAGTAAAATTTAAAAATAAAATATTAGTGGTATGTTTATGTCACTACTAAAAAAAAGTATATGTCTGACAAATATTGCTGCTTTTTATCAATCATATTTTTATGGTACTTGTGTTTTAAATGATTTGTCTTTTCACTTTATTCTCTTATTTCATTGGTTGGGCCAAACCAACACATTCACAAAATGTCAAATAGTAATTTAACTTTTAAATTCCTTAAATTCTCTTTTTTTATTACAGAAAGTTCATTCTGATTTTTTTTAACTCAGCATTTTACTGAAATCAATTCTTAAAGAGGTTTAGAAAACTATGAAATACTGCTAATTAAATAGATCATCCCCTGAACCATAAATTATGTTACATACAAACCTAGAACCAAAGTACATTCGTAAAACAAGTTGTGTTTTTTTTTCTGAAACTAATACTTAATTGACACAACTTGTTTACACTTAGCAAGCATGCAAGAATAACTGATTCATTAAAGGAAATTCAACTGATCCGGTCTGGTTTTTTTTCCAGGTCTTTGATTTGTGAGATAAAAAACTGAAGCTTGTAATGAAAATGCTGGGGATTTATTGATGCTATTCTATATTGGTCTTTTGAGATATTAATTTACATTAATTCTTCCTTCCAATGTCATATTTACAGTATATCGTTTATTTCTGTTTTATGCTGTGTCCCTCCGCAATTGAATCATTTTTGTGGTTTTTGTTATTGATCTTATTAGCTACCTTGAACTAGTTCTAAGATTTATTTTCAGAGGAAAAAAAAGATAATTCCTTCCCCTACTTAGCTATCAGTGGCATTGCTTCCATAGTATATCCTTGCATAAGAGAGAGAGACTAAGCAGACTCAGCTGAATGCCAAAGTTTGTTCAGGAGGGGAAAAATTCAAAAATAACGCACTGAAAATTGGTAAAATACCCAGAGGCTGTAGACTGGAAATATGAACTCTCACGGAAAGTTAGTATTCTTTCATCTGTTGATACTGCAATAGAAGTCTGTATCTGCTCGGGGGGGAGGGGAGGGACCTGTAAAATGCAATAGGACTTATCCCGATTGGGAAAATGATTTCAGTTTTAAAGTCTTGCCTCAACTTCAGTGCCCTTTTGTAGAAAATAAATGCTTTTGCAGAATGGGCAGTTGCAGTAAAACTTAGTAATACAGTTGCAAGGTATTACAGCAGCAGCCTGAGAGAATTTATGTGAAAATATCTCCCAATGGGTTTTTTTGTACTCTTTAAATGGTGGTGGTCAAAGGGCATGATTTTTTTAAAAAAAAATAGAGCAAAAGAGAGCAACAGCAATAACCCCAAAGTATTCTTTTGTCTGTTTCCTTGTTTTGCTACATAGGTTGATGACCAAATGAAGCTCCTTCAGAACTGCTGGAGTGAACTCTTAATTCTAGATCATATTTATCGGCAAGTGGTACATGGGAAGGAAGGCTCCATCCTCCTAGTCACTGGGCAACAAGTGAGTTTGCGTATAAAATCACGGAGGTGTTTGTTTTTTTTAAATTCATGACTTTGCAAATAGTCAGATCAGAAGCGCTGCTGGGTCACGCCGAAAACATTTTCCACCGAAGTGAGATATAGGTTCCAGCAGAGTATTAGTGAAATGGAAAGTATCCTCTGTGAATTGAATTGAATTGAATTTATTGCATTTATATGCCGTCCTTTTCCCCGAAGGGGACTCAGGGCGGCTCACAATCCAAGTCAGGGAAGGGGTACAGATAAGGGATAAAAAAGATGAACAGAACAATACACAATTTAAAAGCACACAACAACCATGCCATTCGAGGGGGGGGGGGCAAAAGCTCTTTAGCCCCAGGCCTGTCGGAACAGCCAGGTTTTAAGGGCTTTGCGGAAGGCCTGGAGGGTGGTGAGGGTTCGAATCTCCACGGGGAGTTCGTTCCAGAGGGTCGGAGCAGCCACAGAGAAGGCCCTCCTCCGGGTAGTCGCCAGTCGACACTGGCCGGCGGATGGAATTCGGAGGAGGCCTAATCTGTGAGATCTAATCGGTCTATTGGAGGTAATTGGCAGCAGGAGGTCTCTCTGTGCCAGTCCCAGAGATAAATTTTAAACAAATAACAAATATTTTTAATGTTTTCATATGAAGGATGAAGATAAATTTGTTAGCAAAAGCCTGGAGCTAGAAGAAACAAAAATGAGATAAATAAATCCCTTTATTTCCATGAACTTTATGTCAAGTAAGTCATGGATCAGGCTAACCCTTTGCTAATTGTACATCTCTTAAAGAAAAAATTAGCTTAGCTGAATTTAAAGCAGATAATATGTTCTCCTGGGAAAACCACTTTCAGGGCAATCAAGGCTAGATTAGATCATTTGTGATAATAAGCACTGAATAAGTACTGAAGGAAAACCTTGTGGAAGTGTTTAATTTATATAACTTACAGCTTGGGAAGCTTTCTATTTTCTTCAAGATTCCTTCTTGTATCCCCGCTCGACAAACATAGAATTTTGAACGGAATACAGAGTTCCGTCCAAATACATTACAGGCAGGAATGTCTAAAGCATAAAGAGAGCGAAAACACGCTGGAAATCAAACACGCAGCTCTGACACAGATCTTACAATGAGAGATGAGACTCAGCAGAAGCCCTGGTGGTCAGAAGGAAGCTGTCAGCACCACGGACGGCTCTTCTCCACCGCTATCAAAAAGGCTGGCTAAATTAGGAGAAGTTAAGCGTATTTACCCATCTGTTCAGTGTGGCACAACTCTGTTTAGGCGAGGTAGATCATACACAGCGTTCACGGAATTTGTATTTACTTACCTAATCGCTTCAAATGTGGGGCGAGCACAACCCATCTACATTGTTCTACTCTATGGTAGCATTATCTCAAGCACCGCCATTGAGGCGTAGTCAAAAGCCCAAACAATGGAACAAAGTTAGGACATTTGTGTTATCAGAAATCGAAAGCTTGTTTGAGTATGTGAGGGGAAAGGCAGACCCAATTAGGGAATCAGAAACAGCTTTAAAAGTGAAAACAAATGCCCTATAAAATCCATTTCTTCAGGAAGTTCCCTTCCACCGTCCTGAATAAAATGAACGCAGCCCGTTTCGGAGCACTGCGGAGCTTGATAGGTTGTCACAAGAGAGCATCCTTGTGTTGTGGCCATACTCGTTTGTAATTTTCAAGTAAAATAAATGAGAGTGACAAGGCAAATTAAATCAAAACCTTACCCTTTGAACATTTATTACAGCTCTAATGGAAAAGAATGCACAGTGTCATGGGAAGGCAGAGCGCATTTGGTGCATTTTATTTCTGATTCAAAGTGAAACCAAATGATGGTCCACTGGCATTTAAGTAGCTGAAACCTAAACTGCCTCAATTTAAATACATACGAGGAAACAGTTGCTTGTTTTGACTGCAATCCACATTATTCAATTGCTCTCCAAAATTTACATAGAGAGTCTTAGCCCTAATTTAAAACATGTAAGCCATTCGTTTGCATTTATATGGATTGTTGTATGCGCTCTACATTAGGTAAAAGAGACATACGTTATATATGAAGCAGGTGAGTTCAACCCTTTGATCGCAGCTTCATTAACTATGACCATGGTCAAAATTAAGCTGTTTAAAAACTCATTGATGTCAATAAACAATATGCTTCAGTGCGCCCCTGAAAATGTGGGCCCTTTTGTGGAGGGGGGGCGAAATTTAAGGCATAAGAGAGTCAGTAGGTCTAGCAGTTAAGGCAGTGGTGGGATTCAAATAATTTAACAACCGGTTCTCTGCCCTGATGATTTCTTCCAGCAACCAGTTCACCAAACTGCTCAGAAAGTTAACAACGGGTTCTCCCGAAGTGGTGCGAACTGTCTGAATCCCACCACTGGGTTAAGGCACCAGGCTAGAAACCAGGAGACTATGAATTCTAGTCCCATCTTAAACATGAGTCACTTGGGCCACTTATTCTCTCTCCCAATTGGTTTTTTTTTTTTTTTTACAGAACTACTCACGGTCATTCTGTTTGTTTGTTTGTCTGTTTCTTTAAGAAAATATGTCTGAAAGGATGACCCAATGGGGAATGGATGCGCCGAGGTGGCGCAGTGGTTAGGGTGCAGTACTGCAGGCTACTTCAGCTGACTGCTATCTGCAGTTCAGTGGTTCTAATCTGACCGGCTCAAGGTTGACTCAGCCTTCCATCCTTCCGAGGTGGGTGAAATGAGGACCCAGACTGTGGGGGCGATATGCTGACTCTGTAAACCGCTTAGAGAGGGCTGAAAGCCCTATGAAGCGGTATATAAGTCTAACTGCTATTGCTATTGCTAATGGATGGTCTAGCCAAAGTTCTAAAGTTCAGCTACAGTAAGAAATATTGATATAATGCATGTCTCAAATAAAGCTCAGAAACCACCAGGTGAGAAAGAAGAACAAGAGAGGAAGACATGAACGCAAAATTTGCTTGTGCTTTATAAACCGTAATTAATGATATCCAAAAACAATAATAAATTAAACTAGCCCTTTCTGTCCTTACACGAATTATTTTATTCAATTAAGATTCTGCAGAAACTCTAGCCAGCGAGTCCCGTATCATCTTTTGAAATATAAAAACAAAACTGAATTGACTAGAGCAGTGGTTCCCAAACTTGGCAACTTTAAGACTTGTGGAGTTCAACTCCCAGAATTCTCCAGCCAGCAGAGCAGAATTCTGGGAGTTGAAGTCCACAAGTCTTAAAGTTGCCAAGTTTGGGAACCACTGGACTAGAGAAATGGCTATTTAAAAGGTTTGTCCCTAGAGAGCCTGTCTGGTGTAGTGGTGAAGGTTGATACCTAGAAACCAGAAGGCTCTGAATTCTAGTCCTGCCTTAGTCATGAAAGACAGCTGGAGGACCTGGGCCATTCACATGTTCTCAGCCTAACCCCCCTAACAGAGTTGGGAGGAAAATAGGATGAGGAAGAACTATGTTCGCTGCTGGGGGGTTATTTATAAAAATAATAAAGACGTGATTAAAAAATATTTTAAAATGAAGTGGGTCCTTTGATCCTTGGAAAGCTTAAGGCAGCATGTCACGCCCTAAAACTCATGAAGCCCCCTCCCAAAATGGGATGTAATTTTTTTGAGTTTTGGAGTGCAACCCGCAATGTGGCATACAGAGCAAGCTATGGTTCTTGAGCTGGTGGAAGCTCCTCTCTTTTAGGAGAACTTTATTTATTTATTCAATTTCTATAGCTGCCCATATTAGCAAACGATTCTCAGTGGCTATAGACATCAAATCAATCAATCAATAAAGTTTGATAACTTTCCCAAACATGTTGCAATTACAGTGCCTCAAATTCCTAACTAGTTCTGGTTGGGAACTAGCAATAGCAGTCAGACTTATATACTGCTTCATAGGGCGTTCAGCCCCCTCTAAGCGGTTTACAGAGTCAGCATATCGCCCCCAACAACAATCCGGGTCCTCATTTCACCCACCTCAGAAGGATGGAAGGCTGAGTCAACCTTGAGCCGGTGAGATTAGAAACGCTGAACTGCAGATAACAGTCAGCTGAAGTGGCCTGCAGTACTGCACCCTAACCACTGCGCCACCTCGGCTCTTGTAGTAGTCCCAACTACTACAAGAGTAGGCTGATGTAGTCCCAACCCAGCTGTAATCTATAAAACCAAAAATGATGGCCTCAGAAATTGTACTGTATGGGACAACTTTTCAAGAGCTATGAAGTTTTTTATTCAAACAAAATACACTGCCAGGTAGTTCCACTAATCACTTTCAAAGCCATTAAATGAAGGAGTACGGATTTCTACAACATCATACAGCATTTAGTCACATTTAAATAATAGGCACAAGCGCTGACTGTAAACTCAAGGGATCTTTAGAAATGTTTGTTTCTTTTATTCCTAGGCGGAGATACAGTCTCCAGTTAAATCAAAATCATGTCTAGGTTGGACTAGCTTCACTTTTGGCCCTGCCTTGTCAAGCTATTTTCAACCCAACATCACATATGTTTCTGATGGCATTCATCACAGTAACCTTGAAGGCTGCACAGATTTCATTTTCAATTTTTGTCATCCTATAATCTCTTTCATAAACTTAAAATTTAATTATAAATACAAATGGAAAGAAGGATGGGAATGGAAGAGGAAATAAGCAAATTCAATATACTAATTTCGACATTAAGAATTATGACCTTTCAGGTGTTCCTTGAAATCAAATTTTGCATCCCTTACTCCACCCGATCTGATATTAAATTAGGGACAGGCAACGTTTACACACAGTGACATGAACTTTTAAATTCTTTTTTGGGGAGGGGGGGGGACTAAAAGCACATAGGATTTGTGATACTGACAGATGTTGTTTTCACCAAATGCGCAAGACCAAAATGATTAAAGTCCCACTTTCCATTTTGCTGCTTGCACTTCAGAGTTTTTAATAAGAATATCCATTTTATTTCTTTAAAGATTTCGTTAAAAATACATGTTATTGTTTTTTTCTTTCGTTTTGGCAATGCAGTCTTGAGAATCTTCCAGGGATTGATGAATGTGGGTCCACACATGGACATCCACACTCCCTCATTCTGCTACAATAAACACTGCCATTTGCAGCAACCATTTCTGAAATTCAGAAAGAGGTTCTGTTATTTGTAAAATGCACATTCCTCATACATACCAGAGTGAACTTTCAACTTCCATGGGCCTCTCAAAACTCTTCTCCAAATTGCAAAGTATAATGCCAGTGCAGTTGTCAGAATGGCAATTTTATATTAGCATTTCCCTATTATCAGCTTAAGGCCGTCCCGGGAAGGTTGAATCAGCAGATGCCACATTTACTACACAGTGGCTACTCTTATTACTCTGAGAGGGATCCCAGCTGAACTTAGTTTGTTTTCATCCCTGTTATTTCTTTATCAAAATTCTGGGATGTCCAGAAATCTGGGAATAAAAAGGCTTGCTCTTTGTAAATGCCTAGCATTCTTCTAACTTAATAAGCAGACCATCCAATATATTTTGTGCACAGAAGACGCAAAATCACATACACACAATCCCATCTTTGAAGAATACATTATAAAACTTCACCATGTTTCACCTTTTTCTTTACACCATCCTAGATTGTTGGAAGATCTACAGAATGCTCTACGGTGCATTAGACCAGATCTTACCTCTTAAATTTTGTTCCCAGGCTAATCCATAAGGAATCACATGCGTGAATGGTCCCTTTAGTCAAACTGGATGGTAAACTGGCCCATATGCCCTTGTGAGTGTGTAAATGTTTTTTCTTCTTGCAAAATGGTGCCAGCTGACACATGTGCTGGTACAGCTGCCTTCATATCCTTTGCCAGTGTCTTATGGCCATAAATCTCTTCCAATTTTAGTGCATGTAGCATGTTTGACTTGTTGATTAACTTCAGTAAGATAGATCTTACACCAGTCCCATAGTAAAGTTATGCTTTACGGCATAACTTAGTCCAACCACTGTTATTCTTGAAACTTGTAGTTTCGAGAATAAAGCTCCTCATTTATACAGCCTCTGGCAGGGCCAGGCTTCGAACAAATGGTCCCCCACCCCACCCAAGAGAGAGGCAATTTCCTTCCTTTTGTTCCACTCTGAAATAGCTGACTTCGTACTACCCTCGTACCCCATGTTTCTAGGCGTGCAAGATTTATCTCTGCCGTATGATTTGGTATGCATGGATCTGACCACATGTGTGCCATTTTGGAATAGCCACCAACACTCTAAATGTCCCCAAAGGTTACATGAATACTAAATGTTCACACCAGGCTGAACATACATTGCTGCCAGCTTTCGAAATGATGATGAACTGTTCACACTGTTTGTTTCAGCTGTCGAGCCCATAATCAAGCAGATAACAAGAAGAGGAAATTCTCCCAAGTCCTTTTTCTCAGGACTGCTATCTCTAAATCTAGTCCTAGCACCTGGCGAGAACTATCATAGGCGCTCTTTACAATGGCAAAGCTTTACTTTGTTTACATTTAGATTTATTATTAACATTTGTATGGCGCCCACTCCCTTGGGACTCTGGGCGGCTTACAGACAAGACAAAAAGAAACATATATTAAAAAATTTAAAATAAGGATACAAGTATTAAAATTTCACACCATGCATACAGTTAAAGTGGGGCTGGATACTAATCAACAGCCCCAGGCCTGCTGGAACAGCCAGGTCTTAGTGGCTTTACGGAAGGCTGGAAGAGTAGTAAGGGTCCGGATTTCTATGGGGAGATCGTTCCATAGATAGTAGAACTGAGTTGCAGGGTGAACCCACTGTGCATTGGTATCTGAGTCCCCTTCGGGGAAAAGGGCGGCATATAAATGCAATAAATTCAATTCAATTCAATCTGCATCTGAGGGATTTTTTCTTTGCCATCAGCTTTCTTAAGTGGCTGGTGTGATGCTGTTTGCTTGACGGGCCGCAACGTTACCAAATCGACACTATAGACAACACAGGTCTATGTGAAGAGTTGGGGATAATTTTAATGATCCATCTATTTAATGAATGAGCCAGACTCAAGCCTATCCTTAATCATGGAGGTATACTAGATAACTTTGAATTAGTCACTTCTTCTCAGCTCAGTTGTCCTTGCGCAGCTGAAATGAAGAAAGTTCTCTGTGGAAAAGGAGAGATTTAAAATGTTTAAATAAATCAAAACAGGAGCTATGGCTATATCTTATTTAGTTCCGTATAAACAAAGGAAGCTTACATACAGATGAACAATTTTATACCAACCTTCATTTCATGAGGTGGAATACAAGTGTATAGCAGGGGCTAGGTTATTTTTTAATTTCTCTCTTGATATAATCACAGTCCATAAACATGCTAGATGTTTTATATCACTTTGAAGAGTTATCAGTTTTACTATTTGCATATTAGAACTAATTAGCAACCTCTCTAACATATCCAGAGGGAGAAGTCTGCGCAGAACTTAATTCATTATCTTCTGTTATTGGCATATCATGTTAAAATGACAGGCATCGTATATTGTACAAGTCATCAAAATTTTAATTAATTTAATGAAAGCTGATTTCATTCTGCCTGCTGTCTCTGTGTAGGATGTATCCCTATATAGACTGAACTCTTTTTCACAAAAAAAGATTTGAAAAGACTTTGCTTTGTTCCCCCAAACTACTTGCTGGAAATATTTTTGTAAATTAAAATGTAGGGCTTTTTTTAAAAAAAAATCTTTCTTGAAAAAAATATATTTTTGTATAATTTAAATAATCTGCGTAATATATTCTTGAAATGCAGATCTGACTTTATGGAATAATGAATTAATTTCTTCTGAATTGAAATTATTTGTCAAAAGGAGAAAGCCTCCAAAATTACTGTATTCCAAACTTACAATGAACAGAAAATACATTAAGTATTCAAACACATGAAATTATTTATGAAATAGAACCTATTCCAAACTCAGGTATTGGTCCAAGTGTCAAGAAGCTGATCATTTTGTAAATATGCAACCATAAGAAACCAAATCACAGATAGAAATAATGAAATAAGCACAAATATCGATTTGTCTCAAGTTAGTTCTTATTTTTATTACAAGAAATACATGGAGAGTGATATACAGATTGATTCAAAAAATAATTAAATAAAGTACTACTTTCTCATTAACTACATGGATCATTAATTTTAACTTCCAATTCCCACTTCGGTTTATTCTAGGGAAATAATTTTCTAACAACGTATCAGTATAATCATTATCATCCTTCAATTAAACTATTAACAATTAGAAGCCCACTTCTACTGTCCATAGCAACTTTATAAACCCTTCCTTGATGGAATTTGGAAAGGGGTAAGATAGTTGAAGTTTGTAGTTACCTGTTCCTTGTCTATCTGATATCATACTCCTTTGATATTTTCTTAATACATCCTAACAACTGGGAGATAGTATCTTATAAGATGAATGCATCTTATAAGATAGTAAGATAAATGTAGAATGTAGTCAGATGAAAACAGATAGTTCTTGACTTTTAACCATAATTGAGCCCAACATTTTTGTTCTAAGTGAGACATTTGTTAAGTGAGTTTTTAGTGTTGCATTTCCACTCTGAGGTTATCATTCCTCTTAGATCTCAAAGGTAAAAAAATTGAATTATCCTGTAGCTGCTACAACATTGTCTCTTGGGGTCCCAGAAGAGCAATCCACATCTCTTTTTCTGCTAATGGCAATTTTATAACATACAAATCATCTCACAGAGGTTGTTCTATAAGGAATTGTTCAAGGGTTACAGCCAAGGATAAGTCTTAAATACCTGTGTAAAATTCCTCTCTGGATCAACATCAGGATTCAGCCTGCATTCCCTCCCCTCCTCCATGATTTTCAATCATACATTCTGAGTTAAGTATTAGCTCCAAAGGATTTGTTTCTTTCATAGACAAATAGGCCATGGACTAGGTAGCAGAAATAATGTTCCCTTTAACAGGAACTGTCCCCCCTACCCCCCACTCCAAGAGACATTAACCGGGGCTTTTCATGCACCGTTGAGTTTATATAAACTGATTGACACCTTTGGGGGGTCATCTTTCCACTGAGTCATAATTTTGCTCACTCGTGGAAAAAAAAAGGTTTTCTTGGCTCTCCGTATTCTCTAGCCAAAGCTGAAATTTCAACTCATCATATTTACACAATAAAAAAAATCCATTCTGCCTTGTTTTTAATTGCAAATCTGACTCGGGGGACCAATTCTCCTGCTTAGGAGGCATCCCCGTGCCTTCTACCAGGGAACCAAGTGCAGTCAATTATGGTAATGAAATGTCAATAAATATAAAAATTTAATACAGTCGGCTCTGGCTGAGTGGCAGATGAAGACTTGCCTCCCAGACAAATTTGCTGGTTCGGCAAATATTAAATGCATCTGAAAGAGGAGTTAGTGCCTAAGAATCCACTAGAAGCAGCGGGTAAAAAAAATATTATCTATTGGGGTTTCCCTTTACATTAGCATTGGAAGAGAACAGCCACCGTATTCATGAGGTTCATTGGAAAAATCTTGATTTATTATTAGAAAGAGAAGATGATATTTTCTCTTAAAGCTAGCTGGTTGACGTTAGGCTCTCTTACCCCAACCAACCTCACAGGGTTATTGTGGAGGGGAAAATAGGAGGAGGAAGCAGTATTAGGTAAATCTACCACCTTGACCCAAAGGTGGTTTTTCAAGAGGCAACTGGTTTTTCCTTCTCATCCAAAAAGCTTCTTCTATGATCAAACAAATTAATGGCCCCTAATGTTCTCGCTATAATATTAAGACGTGCAGCATAAGTTATGATGTTGTTGCATCCAGAAGAAATTTCTTGGATAAGAATTGAAAGGGGAAAAAAAAGTCCAGTTGATCTGGATAACTTAGAACCTCAGTAGACAACTACAGAGTTATTTATAAAAAAATAATAAAGATGGGATATAAATAAAGCCAACAAGAAAGAAAGTACAATTTCACCTTACCAAGGGACAATCTCTTTTCCAAAATATTTTCCCAACAAATTGCAGGGAGGAAATTGGGAGCATGTCTTTGCCGCAATCCTACGATATTTATGCTAGTTACAGCTGACAAATATCGTATTAAATGGCCATGGCATTTGGGATCATTTATTTATGCTGGAAATGAACTTGTGAACTTTTATGTATTCAAATGTGATTTCATCCATAGTTCATGAGCAAGAACAAGAACAAGGGAGAAGAAAGATACCTTTAACATAAACTTAACTTAAAATCTTGAGTTTGCTTTCATTCCCCACCTAAATGTAATTATCTTGGTTTTCTAACTTGTGAAAAAAAGACTGTACTTTCTATTATCTTAAGAGAAGACAGACAATTACATCGATGCCAGGTAAATTTGAACAGTAGCTTTAAGAACCATCATGAAGATAATTTAAACATAACTTCCAAGTAAACATATCTCCAGTTAATATACAATTACTTCTTATTTCTGGAAGTTGAACTCCAGCACATTTGCTACTCATTAAATTGTAGAAGGTTGATTTAAATAAGTCATTCTTCAATAAAATGTTGCAGTTCAAAATACTCCTGTTCATTTCCCAGTCATTCAGCTGTGCATTCATCTTAAAAAAAATTCCACACTTTCTTGTTGATTTTACCATTACCAATTCCTTTATTGTTTTTTTTCCTTTTATTGATTTTTAATATTTGTTCAAGTCTGAGGATCTTCCATAACTTATTCATATTTTGCTTTTGAGTTGGGATGATATAATCTGGTTACATAAGCAATAGTATCCATACCACAGTTTTACAAATAGAGGACTTTATCTCAGAGTAGTGTACAGAAATGAAACAATATATTAACAGATGAAATTTAGTATTAAAAAAAAAACATTGTATGACAGTAAGAGGCATGTAAATGTATGTAAATGTGTACACAGGATGTGTATCTAGAAAGGCTAAGATTTCATTTCAATCTGCCTCTTGAGAAAGAAAAGAATAGATAAGATAAGATGAGATGCATATTTAATTCTTCTTGTCCTCACAATAACCTCACAAAACCAAGCCACACGTTATCTAGCCAATTTGATCCTTTTTGTCAGAAATGATGATTAAATTTTGGGAAGCCAACTTGATAGATAGATAGATAGATAGATAGATAGATAGATAGATAGATAGATAGATAGATAATAGATAGATAGATAGATAGATAGATAGATAGATAGATAGATAGATAGATGATAGATAGATAGATAGATAGATAGATAGATAGATAGATAGATAGGTGATAGATAGATAGATAGATAGATAGATAGATAGATAGATAGATAGATAGATAGATAGATAATAGATAGGTAGATAGATAGATGATAGATAGATAGATGATAGATAGATGGTAGGTAGGTAGGTAGGTAGGTAGGTAGGTAGGTAGGTAGGTAGGTAGGTAGGTAGATAGATAGATAGATAGATAGATATATAGATAGATAGATAATAGACACAATAGGTAGATAGATAGATGATAGATAGATAGATAGATAGATAGATAGATAGATAGATAGATAGATAGATAGATAGATAGACAGACAGACAGACAGACAGACAGACAGACAGACAGACGATAGATGATAGATAAATTAGAGGTGACATGATAGCAGTCTTCCAGTATTTCAGGGGCTGCCACAAAGAGGAGGGGGTCAATTTATTTTCCAAAGCACCTGGAGGCAAGACAAGAAGCAATGGGTGGAAACTAATCAAGGAGAGAAGCAACCTGGAATTAAGGAGAAGCATCCTAACAGTGAGGACAATTAACCAGTGGAACAGCTGGCCACCAGAAATTGTGGATGCTCTATCACTGGATGTTTTTAAGCAGAGTCTAGACCGTCACTTATTTGAAATGGTATAGGGTCTTCTGCTTGAGCAGGGGGCTGGACTAGAAGACCTCCAAGGTCCCTTCCAGCTCATCTATTCTATTCTGTAGAAAGATATAGAGCTAGAAAATATAGATAGATCTATGTATATATCTATGTATATGCCTTAGTACTGAATGTGTGGCGACGATTCTCATCAAAATTGAAGGGTGAAGTTCACAGTTCTTCAGGTAGGGAACTCTTCAGAGCTGAAAGCATCTGTCTACCAGCCAATGCCATCTGGCTACTACCCGGGGGGGGGGGCTTCTCTGTTGCAGCTCCGGCCCTTTGGAACGAACTCCCCATGGAGATTCGGACCCTCACCTCTCTCCAGGCCTTCCGAAAAGCCGTTAAAACCTGGCTGTGTCGGCAGGCCTGGGGTTGATGAGTTCCCTTCCCCTCTCGATTGTGTGTCTGTTGGTTATTTTAAATGCTTGTATTTGTAGTTCTTGTGTTTCCCTTCCCCTTTTGGGTTTGTGAGCCGCCCTGAGTCCCGCTGGGAATAGGGCGGCATATAAATAAAAGGAAACCTGAAACCTGAAACCTGAAAGCTATATGCAGATGTGTGTATTTATCCTTGTCCTCCTGTGTCCCAGCTCTTCCGTGGTAAAAGTAACCCATTTACAAATGTATGAACTAAAAGATGACACACCTGGTTAAGTTCAGTCAACAAAACTCTGGTGCCCTTTTACAGGTGGATTATTCCGTAATCGCGTCTCAAGCAGGTGCCACCCTCAACAGCCTCATGAGCCACGCGCAGGAGCTGGTAGCTAAACTACGATCTCTGCAGTTCGATCTACGAGAATTTGTGTGTCTCAAATTTTTGGTGCTATTCAGTTTAGGTATGTATCCTTATTATCTGATTTTTTTTTTATTTAAATGAAAATAGATTGACTTGATCCTGCCATTTAATCCTTTCCCAACTGTACACGCAGGTTGGTTTTATTCTTTCCAGCTCAGCAAAATATCAGAAGTTTTATACAAAAGAGCTCAGAACTCTGTCTGCCTTTCTCTCCCATTCTCTCCCTCTCCCCATCAACAAGATTACTCTCTGAAAATTGAACCGAACAGGACCATTGTCTTTTTCTTCCATACACCTCTTTCTTTCGCCCCCCTCCAACTTTCCATCTTCCCTCCATCATTCCCCTCTACCCTACTTCCCCTCCCCCTCTACCACTCCTCTCTCCCGATACACTCCCTCCCTTCCTTCTCACCCTCCCTCCAATCCTCTCTCCCGCTCTCTCTACCCCACTTTCTTCTATCCCGCTACTCCTCCCTTTGGTGTATTTCTACTATATGTCAATATATTCAGCTTGTCCTATTTTTACAGTGAAATTAAAGAGAAATAGTATACATGTGAAATCACGTTACATTGAAATCTAACACATACTATATATCCTCCCTCCCCCCACCCTTCCCCCTAACACCCCACCTCCCTCCCCCCCCCCGACTTCCCAGAGCCCGTACACGGTGTAGATTTTTAACAAACACAGTCTAAAATATATTAAGACAAAAGAAATTAAAAAAGAGAAGTTAATAACATCTCTACATTGAACTCAGCTTCTTCCTGTTGCACTAACTTTGAACAGTTTAGACTATTCCTGATCTTAAGCATAGGCAATCTGGAATTTCTTAGACCCGTATTTGTTTTGTATATAGTCAATCCATTTTTTTCCAGTCTCGTTTATATCTCTCATTTGAATGGTCTTTAAGATATGCCAATATTTTAGCCATCTCGGCTAGGTTTGTAATCTTTTTCTTTTGGACATTATCTCTCAGTAGTGGCAAGAGTCAATATGTTATGGAGTTTTCCATTATGCAATGGAATGAGATGAGAGTAGAAATATAACATCTGAAGAGAGAGTTTTCCTGAAGTTCATGGCCTTAAAATGTCTTGCTGACTGTTGATGTTTTATTTCATAGGATTATATAGGGGAGCATAAAATGTGCTACTCAGCATTCATCCCCAGATGAGGCCCGCTCAAAGCTCATCTACAGATCTTTCTAACTGTGCTTGAAATTACCTAACGTTAAAATGTTTGTAAGGACTTGGCTTTCATGTCATTCTTAGTCCTTAGCTGAGATCTGATAGTGATCCTTTCCTCTCAACCACAGATTTAGTCTATACATGACAATTGTGCTAATGGTGCCGCAGGGCCTGGAATCTGCCCAGAAATTATTGGCTAGGACTGACTACATGACCCTCCTCTCCAACTACCGGCACACTTCTATGACTATTTTAGCTTGAGTATCCTGAGATACCAGGAGTAGGCATCTGATGCATAGTAGGCCAACTTCTTATGCTTATAGACAGATCAATGCCCAGTTGGCATACCAATGGAATAAAACTGAAGTGGCAGAATCCTCCCAAAAGAGAGGGAGAGACCGCCTCCTGCCGATTACCTCTCTCATACCAATTAGATCGCACAGGTTGGGTCTCCTCCGGATTCCATTTGCCAGCCAATGTCGGCTGGCGACTCCCCGGGGGAGAGCCTTCTCTGTTGCAGCTCCGGCCCTCTGGAACGAGCTCCCTGTTGAGATCCGGACCCTTACTACCCTCCCGGCCTTCCGCAAAGCCATCAAGTCCTGGCTGTTCCAGCAGGCTGGGGGGAGCTGAGAAGCATCTACCTCCACGGAAATTGTGAATCTTGGTTTTGTTTTTAATATGTTGTCTTTGTCTCATTCCCCCCTTTCCCTTGTCTTTTGTGAGCCACCCGGAGTCCTCCGGGAGTGGGCGGCATACAAGATAAATAAATAAATAAATAAATAAATAAATAAATAAATAAATAAATAAATAAATAAATAAATAAATAAATAAATAAATAAATAAATAAGCTCATCTCAACAGGTCTTTTTAAAAAGAGCAATAAAGTCAGCCAAGGAAAAAGAAAACAAGAGAGCAACCGAGAAACAAGTCTGTATAGCAAAGGAGAGAAGGTAAACAAAAGAGAAGAGCAAGAGAGATAGAGCAGCAAATTGATAGTAGAAGAAAGACATGACAGTAAAATAACACGAGGGATAAATGAGCTGAAGCAAGAGAGATAATCCACGAATTATTTACAGGGTGGGTGAGGTGCACTGCCTTAGCAGAGGTTGACTGAAGGCTCCCCGTAAAGTATGAGAAGCAGGAAACTTCCAGTCATCCTTGAGTTCTGACAGGCAATGAGAACAAATGGTCAAAAGTTCCACCTGTGTGAAACCACAGAGCATCTTGCTCATGTAGGTGAAGAGCCTCACAACCAGGCCCTGCCAAATGACATGGGGTTTAAGAGTGTCATGCAACCCTGGGGAGGGTTGAAGGATTGAAGATGTTTTCTCTACCTTTTAACTTTCCGATTGTTCTTTTTAATTCTCTTCTTTAAACTCTGGCTTTTATTGTATTATTTGTAAACTGCCCAGCCATGTAAATGAGACGGTAGTATAGAAATGGGATGGATGGATGGATGGATGGATGGATGGATGGATAGATAGATAGATAGATAGATAGATAGATAGATAGATAGATAGATAGATAGATGATAGATAGATAGATAGATAGATAGATAGATAGATAGATAGATGATAGATAGATAGATAGATAGATAGATAGATAGATAGATAGATAGATGATAGATGATAGATAGATAGATAGATAGATAGATAGATAGATAGATAGATAGATAGATAGATAGATAGATAGATAGATAGATAGATGATAGATAGATAGATGATAGGTAGATAGGTAGATAGGGAATTATGCTGGCATATTTTTTTCTGTCACCTCACGAACTGCAGGAAAACAGGTTAAACAGGTATTTGGGGCATATTCTCAACCTGAAGAATTGCAGTTGGTTCTGTTAGTTAGCTCCCCATTCCGCTTCCATATAGTCGATGTAAGATTTCTCTGTATGCAGCATGGGAGGACAGTGGAAAGAACACTTATACATGTTTTCTCTGCAACATTTATAGAATAAAGACTTTGCCTTTGTGTCTTAGATAGTCTATGCAATTTTGTTTTTATAATTTTACTTTTTATTCTTTCTCCTGATGAAATGACAATTTGTTGACATATTTGAAAGCAAGGTAGGATTTAAACAGTTTTTAAAGTAAAAATGTTCCTAAATTAAACTACTGTATTTTTAAAGTATGTGGTATTTGATCTATTCTTTGTTTAGCACTTGATGATATATAATCAATATCCATTCTGATGGGTTCTTCCAAAAGAGAGAAAAACCCATATCAAATGTTTGATGAACATCTGATAGGCCTTCTTACAAAATGCCAATATTTGCCTATTGGAAAGCAGGCTTGTGGTGTTCCTTCCTAACCTTCGCCCCCATTATGCCAGTGTGCTTCCACTTCATTTTCCCAAAAGCATAGATACATTGCTAGAACTCCAGACTATGCCTGAGGCTGCTGCTCTGCTGTGTGATGTGTGAAGTTCTTTTTTCTTTCAAGCAATGAAAAATGAAACTTAAGTTCCTGTAGACAATCTGTATATGGGAGCTGAATGGTGGCATACAAAACTGCCATGTTGGAGGTTCAGGTTTTATAGGTTATGCACAAAATAAGTTGAAAGTTGAGGAATGGCTTGTTTGTTTGCTTGTTTGTTGTTTGTTCATCTTGTGCATTGGTGTGACAAACAAGGCAACTAAGCTTTATTTGATGCTGGTCAGGGGAACTTCCACAGCAAACCTCTCTCATTGTGGGGGCTTTTCTAACTACCAAGATCCATAGTGTTTTGGAATTCTGAGATCTTCTCCGAGTAACATAAGACTGCAGTGATTAAAATGGGTGTCCACTGCAACTAACAAAGCTAATATAGCGAGATAGCTAGATAACGTAGCTAGATAATAGATAGATATAAAGATAGAGAGGGACGGAGGAGAGAGAGAGAGAGAGATAGATAGATAGATAGATAGATAGATAGATAGATAGATAGATAGATAGATAGATAGATGATAGAGAGATAGATAGATAGATAGATAGATGATAGATAGATAGATAGATAGATAGATAGATAGATAGATAGATAGATAGATGATAGATAGATAGATAGATAGATATGATAGATAGATAGATAGATGATAGATAGATAGATAGATAGATAGATAGATAGATAGATAGATAGATAGATAGATGATAGATGGATGGATGGATGGATGGATGGATGGATGGATGGATGATAGATGATAGATGATAGATAGTAGCAATAGCAGTAGCAATAGCAGTTAGACTTATAGATAGATAGATAGATAGATAGATAGATAGATAGATAGATAGATAGATAGATATGATAGATATGATAGATAGATAGATGATAGATAGATGATAGATAGATAGATAGATAGATAGATAGATAGATAGATAGATAGATAGATAGATAGATAGATAGATAGATAGATAGATGATAGATGATAGATGATAGATGATAGATAAATGATAGATAGATGGATGGATGGATGGATGATGGATGATGGATGATAGATGATAGATGATAGATAGTAGCAATAGCAGTAGCAATAGCAGTTCGACTTATATACCGCTTCATAGGGCTTTCAGCCCTCTCTAAGCGGTTTACAGAGTCAGCGTATTGCCCCCAACAACAATCCGGGTCTTCATTTTACCCACCTCGGAAGGATGGAAGGCTGAGTCAACCTTGAGCTGGTGAGATTTGAACATCCGAACTGCAGAACTGCAGTCAGCTGAAGTAGCCTGCAGTGCTGCATTTAACCACTGCGCCACCTCGGTTCCGATGATAGATGATAAATGATAGATGATAGATAGATAGATAGATAGATAGATAGATAGATAGATAGATAGATAGATAGATAGGAAGGGGAGAAAGAGAGAGAGAAATGATAGGAACAAATACACATTTTAATTTTATCTAGTTTGGTGGCTAAGAAAGGGTTTGGTTAGGAATTATTACAAGAAACAGAATTAAATGGCATATATTATTGTAAATACCATATGGTTGAAAATTGTTATTGTATACTTGTTTTGGTATAAAAAATAAATAAATACGAAACAAATGCAAAAATAAATTTCTAGCCATTGAAAGCAACTGCAGACCAATGATGTACGTGATGCATTTTGCCCTGCTTTAAAAATTCTGGCCTCAAAAGACTCAGTTAGACTTTTATTTCTTTTTAATCCTGCCTGAAATACATCCTTTTCTGTCACTTGTTGTTCGGACCTACTCTGTGGGTGTGGCCTCCTTTGTGGGAGTGGCTTGCAGCCCATGTGATCGGATGGGAGTGGCTTGCCGCCCATGTGACCGGATATGAAGATGCCGATGACACTTGTCAGAACCACCTTAAATTACCTCCCACACAGCACTGGCATAGGATGTAAACTTGTTTTTTAAAAGGCATCTTTGGTTTGTGTTAAAACAACTTCAACACACGCAATGTTCTGATTGCACCACAAACGCAGTAGTCATCCTTACCTTTCACAGAGGCACTGAGTTTTATAAATATGAGCATGATAGTGTAGAATAATCCTATCCAAGGACCAGTGGTGGGTTTCAAAAAATTTTGGAAGCTCTTCTGTAGGTGTGGCCTGCTTTCCGGGTCCACTGGTGGAAGCTCTTCTAACCGGTTCGGAAGATTTGACGAACCGGTTCTACCGAATAGGTGTGAACTGGTAGGAACCCACCTCTGACAATACTATACTGGTGTATGTATAACCAGTGCTGATTGTTTATTTATTTTATTTGTAACCCAACTTTATTGTTTTTATAAATAACTCAAGGCAGCAAACATATCCAACACAACTTCCTCCTCTTGTTTTCCCCATAACCACAATCCTATGAGATGAATTGGGCTGAGAGAGAATGGCCATTCCAATGTCACCCAGCTGGCTTTGATATCTAAGAAAGCCCGAGAATTCTCAATCTCTTGATTTCTAGCTTGGTGATTTTAACCACTAGGCCAAACTGACTATCTACAAGAAGTCAAGACCATGACTAGGTTTAAAAGAATCTTCACCTTTAATCAATAGATAAAACTGTGGTTCTATCCCTTGTTGGAAAGCGTGGCAAGCAATCAGATAAGGCCAATCTTGCTAAAATTGTCCCCACTTCCTTCTGCTCACCTCTCTAAAAATGGAATTATTTTTTTTCCATTTTAAAGGCAGTGTAATTTCAATCCCGAGAATTTAGGAATCCTGAAAAACCTGTTGGGTATTTTAATGTTGCATCCATATTGTTAAATATAATACCATATAGATCTATTTTAAAAATCTGTTTTGTTAATCATATGCATCAACTTTGTAGAATTACAAATCTTTAAAAAAAATAGAACAAGTTAAGCGTCAGCTAATCTTAAAGCTCTGAATTGGAAGGTTGCTGACTCTTTCCAGATGTTGATGACTAGGGAATAAAAACACTACTGTTATAGAGGAATTATTATTTTCTTATAAATTAACTACTAGCTGAATAGCACAACACCTTTTGCCATAGTTTTGCACATAAGATGTTTTCACACATGTTAGGCAATGCAGCAGAAATGTCTCAGGAGTTATGTAGCTTGCTCTGTGATGAAATATTTAAAGCAAGTCTTCATACTTCAGTGATATTCTAAACAGCTGAACAGCTGAATTATATCTGAAAAATGCTCACATTTATTTTAAATAATTTTTATGTGTTGTCATTTTCATCGACCACTTCAAGTATGTTCGTGCATATAGTGTTATTAGTCATAGCTCCTTTTATTTTTTAACTACCTGGCTTCATGTTAATGGAGGAACAAATTGTTCACAAATTGTGAATCGTACAGTACAACTTTGTTCTCTTATCTCAGATGTTTGTTTTTCTAAAATATATCTTTTTATAAAGGTTAAAGAAAATAATCTGAAAACAATATAAAAGAAACAAAACAGAATAAAACAATAACAATATGAATTTTTAAAAAACGCTGTATATACTCATAGATAAGCCAAGAATTTTGGGTGCCAAAATACACCTCCAAAAGTGGGTTTGTCTTATCTACAGATGGGAGGATATGTAATAATACCTATATATCCCCTATATACTTGTGGATAAGCCCATCTGTGGATAAGCAGCCTCTTGCATTTTTAACGAAAATATTATGAGAAATATAGATAAGGTTTAAGGTTTATTAAAATTTGTATGCCGCCCACTCCCATCGGGACTCTGGGCGGCTCACAGCAAGACAGAAACAGTTTAAATTTTAAAATAGAAAAATACAATATTAAAAATTCACATCATCCATTACATCTAAGCGGGGGCTGGATATCCATCAACAGCCCCAGGCCTGCCGGAACAGCCAGGTCTTGACGGTTTTACGAAGGCCAAGAGAGTGGGAAGGGTCCGGATCTCTGCAGGTAGATCGTTCCACAGGGCCGGCGCAGCAACAGAGAAGGCCCTCTCCCGGGGAGCCGCCAACCGGCATTGTCCGGTTGACGGCACCCGGAGGAGGCCCAACCTGTGGGCCTAATAATAAGGATAAGCTAATTGTGAAAATTAAAACATACAAAAATGTTGAGGATCAGCTTATCCACAGATGGGTTTATATGCAAGTCTATACTATGTAACTATTACCTACGCCTTAATAGAGTAGCTATTTATTTTCCCAGTCTTGCACAAAAATCTGAAAACATTGTGTGAGGTGCTCAAATTTCACCTAAATCTTTCCAAAAGCATAGATACCTCCAGGGAATAAATCTGGGAGACACAATCATTCAGTCACTGCAAAGCTATGCAGCTGTAATGACTTACGTCCACAATTGAGCCCAAAATTGATTTGGCTAAGTGAGAATTGTTAAGTGAACATTGCTCCATTTTACAACCTGTCTCGCCACATTCGTTAAGTGAATCACTGCAGTTGTTAAGTTAATAACATGATTGTTAAGTGAATCTGGCTTCCCCATTGAATTTATAGCAATAGCAATAGCAGTTAGACTTATATACCGCTTCATAGGGCTTTCAGCCCTCTCTAAGCGGTTTACAGAGTCAGCATATTGCCCCCAACAACAACCCGGGTCCTCATTTTACCCACCTCGGAAGGATGGAAGGCTGAGTCAACCTTGAGCCGGTGAGATTTGAACCGCCGAACTGCAGCTAGCAGTCAGCTGAAGTAGCCTGCAGTGCTGCATTTAACCACTGCGCCACCTCGGCTGAATTTGCTTGTCAGAAGGCCGTAAAAGGTGATCACGTGACCCTGGGGCACTGCAACAGTCATAGGTACAAGTCAGTTGCAAAGCATCAAAATTTTGATCAGGTGACCATGGGGAGGCGGCAATGGTCGTAAGTGTGGAAAAACTGTCATACAAGTCACTTTTTTCAGTGCCGTCGTAACTTCAAACTTTCGCTAAATGTTGTGAGTCGAGGACTACTAACCGTTCTTTTAAACGGTTAACAAAAAAATAAAAAACATTTTTCCTTTGGGCTGTTCTTGCATAGTTCTTGCCTGACATTTTCTCTTATTTAGCGTGTCCTTTTTCCGGAAGCCACAGCCACATCCACAGGAATCCAGTCCTTGTTTTCTTTTCCCCAAAATTTTCCATTTGCCCTTCTAGCGTTCCTGAATGATTTGTCAGCACCTCCATCGGAACAACAGCTTGTAAAGTGAAATGCCAATACAGGGAAAGTTAGACATTTTTTGAGCCATGCCCAGTCACTTAATGCTAGGATAGGCAACCGACTGATGTGCACCGTTTCCTTATCCCTGTCAAGACCACAGATAAATGTGCTTCATTTAAGAAATGAAGGCTTTATCAATGAGCAAATAATTGCAGAGCAACTATCGATCCCCGTCTCACTTAACAGGAGACAACTGGAACTTGTACAGATGATAAACATTTAATCATTGTGTATGGTAAACAACAGGCTCTCGCTGAGCACAGAAAAAAAGCCACAGTTTTCACATAGCAAAACGTGTAGGTAGTTTGTGCAAACAAACAAAATTAAATTTAAACCACTATCACCTCCTCCACTGTCTGGATATTGTGGATGCAGAATTCTACCACTTGTTTAAATTATGCAGTTGAGCCAAACCCAGATGAGATTTTTATCTCTTTTTTTCTCTCTCTACATATCTAAAAAGACATGTTGCAATTCTTCTGCGTGGCTTCATTTTGAAAGCTTCGCTTATGCTGTTTTATTCTGAATGGTTTATTCCCTTTTGTGTTTATTCCCATTCCATAATTAGAAAATCTTCTGTCTGTAACGTAATGATTTCTTCTCAAAACTCATTGATTTTTCTGCTATTATATGATAGTGAGGCTAATCTGATAAGCTTTTTTTTTAATTATTTTGAGATGGGAAATGGTTCGCATAATTATTTGCCATAAAGTATTTAAAAGTTTGGGTTTTTTTGCTGATCACATTTTATATACGTTTTTAACGGCAACAAAGTTGAAACAATGTCAGATTTAAAAATAAATTACGACAAACTGAACTTTCCCTTGTTCTGTGTTATCCACAGTAAAAGATTTCTAACACTTTTTCTCCTAAATTATTACTACGTGAGTAAATTTGATATTCTAATCAGAAGTACCATTTTTGCTAGTCATATCTGATACGCACCGTCAATTCCATTTGTATATACATATATTTTGTTTAAAATAAATAAATAAATCATGTTGCATGAGATCGTTAGCAGATTTCCAACGAATGCTTAGTAAAGAATCCAAGACAGTCTTTTGTAAGCAAGGTTTCATCCTTGTTAAACTCCAGGTTTCCAGCCTACCTCTCCATGGGCAGGTTTGGTGCATGAAATGACACATAGAACAAACAGAAAACTGGAACCCTTTAAGCATTTTTAATATAGCATGGATTACCTAGGTAAATTTTTAAATGCTGTGAGTTAGAAATAACATATACCTTAGTCTGCTTTAAGTGTTCATTCATTACAAGATATGCAATTTTACTGCATATTGACTGCCATTCTGCTAACTGCATGAAAGTATTAGAAGGCAAACAGTGAATTAGGATAACCAGGAGATAAAACACAGATGAAAATTTCCACATTTCATTTGTTTAGAAGATTTCTCAGCAACATTCGCTGGTTTCTAATGAGCAACATAGTCACTTATCATCAGATTTTTTTTTGAAGCTCTGTCTAGAAATGCAGCTTCTAAAACCAGAGAGCAGTAGTATACAGTATTCTGACTTTTTAAATACCAACTAATTTAACAAATATAATATAATTAATATCAATTAATATAACTCCCTTTATTGCTTAACAGCTGCCACACTAATAAGCTAGAAGCCAGACTCAACAACACCATGAGAATTATAAGTGGCACACAAAATTATATTAGTGTTAAATGGACTCAGTGTTAATGGTTTTATCTTGTGCTAATTAATTATTAGAGGAGGCTTCAATACATTTTTAAGGATTATTAAAATTCTAACTTTAGGGTTGTCCACATGTTTTTTGAACTAAACTGCTACGGAGAGTCTTATTCTAGATTACCACCCTAGTAAGAAATTCTGCTTTTCAACTGCAGAAACTGCAGTTCAATAGATTTATGTATCCATAGATTTGCATCCCTAGACCTAACTTCTCTGTTGAATCAAAATGCATTTCTTTATATTGCAGGGCATATATATGCCTTTAAATTAAAAAAAAAGATTCCATCTGTAACATATACTTTACAGCAGGGGTGAAATCCAGCAGGTTCTGGAGAACTTGTAACAGAAATTTTGAGTAGTTTGGGTAACCGGTAACGGAAATTGTAAGTAGTTCGAACAACAACCTAATGCCACCTCTGGCTGGCCCCAGAATGGGGTGGGAATGGAGATTTCGCAGTATCCTTTCCCTGCCATGCTCACCAAGCCACACCATGCCCACCAATTCATGCCCACAGAACCGGTAATAAAGAAATTTGAATTTCACCACTACTTTACAGTACACTGATCAGATTTAAAAAGTACAATTTGGGTCACAATCAAGTTCTTAGTAAAATAAATAAATAAAACAAAATGACCTAATCCCCAATCATCTTCAGGTTTCATTAATAATTTCATATTATCCCCAGAGGCCAAAGAGCCACATCTCAATTTCCCTCCATCCTTATGTCTGGAGGTACCTTTGAATACTTAAGAGTTTATGTCAACTTCCTATATGGACTGAGATCCACAGCAAATCTCCTCTACTCGGTTTTACTGGCTAGGCGGATCCCACCCAGAGAGCCAATTCTTTAGATGCTCAGGTCCTGAGCCATAAATATTTTTAAAAATAATAATTGCACTCTGAACCCTCCTGGCACAACTCCCCAAAAGTGGTGTCATGAGCAAACCGCCTGTTCCCAGTTACTACTTGGACTGTTGTATTCTGGATCAACAAAGGCTTCTAGATAGACAGGCACATCATGTAGAGTGCATTGCAATTGTCCTTACGTAAGGTTACAAAGCCATGAGTAACCATCGAAAAAGTTTTCCAATCCAAGAAAGGCCATTGTTGGCATAACCTGTAGAGCTACAATAGGCCAAGGCTCTTTTGCTTGGCCTAAGGCCGAGAGTCATGGGTCCCAGAGAATCCCTATATTGTGGACCACCTGTGTTCAGGGAACAGATTGATTGATTGATTGATTGATTACATTTATATGCTGCCCTTTTCCCCAAAGGGGACTCAGGGCGGCTCACAATTCAATCAGGGAAGGAGGTACAGACAGGGGGATAAAAAAGACGAGACATAACAGTACACAATTTAAAAAACACACAACAACCATACCATTCGAGAAGGGGGGCAAAAACTCTTTAGCCCCAGGCCTGTCGGAACAGCCAGGTTTTAAGGGCTTTGCGGAAGGCCTGGAGGGTGGTGAGGGTTCGAATCTCCACAGGGAGCTCGTTCCAGAGGGTCGGAGCAGCCACAGAGAAGGCTCTCCTCCGGGTAGTCGCCAGTCGGCATTGGCCAGCGGATGGAATTCGGAGGAGGCCTAATCTGTGGGATCTAATCGATCTATTGGAGGTAATTGGCAGAACTCTGCTCAGGACGAAAGCTGTAAGAGTAGGAGAATCCATAACTTTATCAACCTACAATTACTCCATCCTGCCTGTTTTGCCGCGTGGAGAAAATTATCTTCTAAATTATTGCCTTCAAACAGGACACGTCATTTAGAATCAAGAAGAAACATCCAGAGCTAAAACAAATTCGTAAATTTCAGGAAGAGTTAGCCCACCAATAATTTCTTCTAATTGATTTAATTTTGCCTTCCTAGTTGGACTGCGAGACTATAAAACTACCGTGAGTTGATTTTTCCTTATATAAAGTAGACAAAAGTTTTGGCAATCTAAACACATGCACGGGCACGCAATGAATGATTGTATTATGTCTTTTAGTGCTATTAAGGACACTCCGTTCTGTTAGAACGTATTGGGTGATTATAGGCCAGTCTTTTCAGAAAAAGCCATGGGTTTCAAGTTAGCAGTAACCATCTATCAATTCTAGAGATTATGGCATGATTTACAGTCCCAGCATGGTATACCCTCTGATTTTCTGCCTCCCTATGAAACATTGTGCTTTCCTTTTCTATTGATGTATCAACTATAATAGTTACAAGCAGCTACAGAAAAATCAATAGTGGGCTTTCATTACTGAGGACATAAAGTAAAAGAGGGCCACGCTGTGAGAGTTCTTGCTGTTAAAGACTCACTGACTGGAAGGTACACAATAAATGTCTGTTATTTTGGTGTAAATGAAAGATGTCTGAATTTGAAACATCAACTATCTCCAATTCTGGAGACAACCAAAGCTGGGTTCAGGTTAGCTTAGCTGGCAGTTCCTCCCTGAGGCAAGGAGCAGCAAGACGGATCTTTCTTTCCAACAATGAAACTTAAAGACAAAACAAAAAAGAAAAGCCAATAAGAACTGCGGATGGCGTGTTTTTTTTTTCCTGTCAATTGCATTGCAATCTTTCTGGCGTGCTCACCTGACCTGAACTGGACATTTTAATTGTAGGGTGTCTGAAAAAGGTGCTTTGCTCTAGGACAAGCAGAGCAATCACCTCAAGTTGAATAGAATTAATAGAATTTAATAGAATCTCACTTTTGCGTACTTTGACAAGCAAAAGAGTTAAGAGGAACTATGTCAAAGATTCATTTATTTTTTTTAATTTTTATTTTATCAATTTCATATATACATTCACAATTATATAATCTCATAACTGTTATTAATAATATGTATTTATAACAATTTTTCCCTACTATTGACAATATACTTGAAGATTGCTTTTTTATCATCCCATAGATCCATCTTATCTTACAACGGTCCTACTTCTTCTTCCCTCCCTCCCTCTTTCCTTCCCTCGTTTCTTCTCTCCTACTCCCCTTCCCTCCCTCCTTCCCCTTCCCTCCTTCTCTCCTTCCCTCCTTCCTTCCCTCCTTCCTTCCCTCCTTTCTTTTCTCCTTCTCTCCTTCCTTTCCCCCTTCCTTTCCTCCTTCCTTCCCCCCTTCCTTCTCTCCTACATTCCCTCCTTCCTTCCCTCCTTTCTTCTCTCCTTCCTTTGTCAAAGATTCATTTAAAATTGACTTAATGTAAGGGTGGAAATTGCATTTGGCATCAGTAATGAAATCCTTTGGAAAAGGCGCAGAGCTACTGACACAATCTGAGGACATTTTATCTAATTTCCATATTTCCTGGTCATGGAATTTGGGAATGATGGAACTTAATACTTTTTAATATATTTCGTAGGACAGCGTGTAGGGAAAGATTATTTTGTCTCTGTGGTGATTGCTGAAAGTTTATTAGTTTCCATCCATATTTCAGAATTACTCCAGGCCTATTGGAGGTGACAATATTCAAAATCACCTTATCATTCCTAAAGGCATCAGGGAAATTTCTCTTGCTATTTCAGTGTCCAAAGCCAGATCATTCCTTAGGAATCAGTATCTCTACAGAGATTTGTCTTTCTGTGATTAATATTTTAATGCGATAACATCACTTCAAGGGGCCAGTCTGTCCATTAATTTTTATGTGGTGACTCATTCATAAAATTAAAATGTAAAAATGTGAGGCTCTACCTTTGGTATTAACCCTGCCCCATAAATCCTTGACAGCGGCGTGCCGCAGCAGTAACAATAACATCAAAGGCAACACAATTCCAAAGCCTCTTCAGTACCTCGTTTTTGCCTTTCAGTTGCCTCCAACATTTTGTGAACCGATGGACATGTCGATGCTAAATGTAAACATCTCGTTATTTAGGACACCTGAACTGGTACTCCTCCGCTAATATCAGTCATTTGATGGAAGTGAGAGAAAGATTATGTTGTGTATCTGACAATATCATAAGGAATGGTGCAGAATTTCTGAATTTGGAATAGGATATGGAAAAACTAGTTTCTAACTCTTTTTTTAAATGACTCATTTTGTTGAATCCAGTCCCAAATAACCCACCATTTAAGTGTCAGCTTTCTGTGGTTACTCCACATGTTCTGCTGTGTACAGGGCAAATTTATGTATTTCCCATGGCAATTAGATATATATTTTAATTTACATAGGCCTAGATCCAAGGGTTTGTATGTGTTCTACACATATTATGAGCCTCTTCCAGCCTATAGACTCCTCGATGGGGCCTCTTTCTGCTTTAGAAGATTAGACAACCTTCTGCAAAAGCTGTTGGTGCATCAGAAAGGGATGGAGTAACAAAATTGGTGACCCTCCATATGCCCTACTTGCACCCATACACATGCACAAAAACAAACACAATGAACCGGGAGGCCCTCACAACAGTCACTCGTGCCCTTGTGACCTCTAGGCTGGAGTACTGCAACGTGCTCTACATGGGGCTGCCCTTGAAGAGCATCCGGCGACTTCAGCTAGTCCAGAATGCGGCCGCGCGAGCGATAGTGGGTGCACCTCGGTTCACCCACATAACACCTATCCTCCGCGAGCTGCGCTGGCTACCTGTTGATCTCCGGGTGCGCTTCAAGGTGCTACTTGCCACCCATAAAGCCCTTCATGGTAGTGGATCTGGATACTTGAGAGACCGCCTACTGCCAATTACCTCCTCGCGACTAATTAGATCACACAGATTAGGCCTCCTCCGAATCCCATCTGCCGGTCAATGTCGACTGGCAACTACGCGGAGGAGAGCCTTCTCGGTAGTAGCTCCGACCCTTTGGAACGATCTCCCCGTGGAGATTCGTACCCTCACCACCCTCCAGACCTTCCGCACAGCCCTTAAAACCTGGCTATCCCGTCAGGCCTGGGGCTAAAGATTTAACCCACCCCCACCCGAATGGTATGAATGTTGTGTTCTTTTTAATTATGTATTGTTCTTATGTGTCATTGTTTGTATCCCCTTCCCCATGAGTTGTAAGCCGCCCTGAGTCCCCCCAGGGAAAAGGGCGGCCTATAAATAAACTTTCAAATTCAAATTCAAATTCAAATTTGTTTTGCTCGTAATGGGATTCTTTGGATTATATGCGTTCGGTCACAAAATTCTGAACATGAGCTTGGTGTTAATGGCTTCTCTAGGATATCAAGACAATAGCTGAATCCATCTCCTTGTAGCTATTTGTTTAGAATGAAAATGATAGTCAATCCCCAAATTGCCTTTCCTTTCTTTTGGCTTATAAACTGATTCCTTCAGGGAAGAGGAACATACATAGTTCATAGAATAGCAGAGTTGGAAGGTACATCGGATGGCATCTAAACAGCACCGTCTGCTCAAGCAGGTGACCCTAGGCCTTCTTAAACAATTGGCCGTCCAGTCTCTTTTTTTTTAAAGCCTCCAGTGATGGAGAATCCACAACTTCTAAAGCCAAGCCATTCCCTCCTGGCTTGATTGCTCTCAGTATTCAGAAATTTTTCCATAGTTCTAGGTTACATCTCTCCTTGTTTAGCTTCCATCCATTGTTTCCTATCTTGTCTTCTGGTGCTTTGGAAAATAGTCTCTGTAGGGGCCCCTCAAATATTGAAATACTGCTATCATGTCACACTTAGTCCTTCTTTTCACTATAAGATAGATAGATAGATAGATAGATAGATAGATAGATAGATAGATAGATAGATAGATAGATAGATAGATAGATAGATTAGATAGATAGATAGATAGATAGATAGATAGATAGATAGATAGATAGATAGATAGATAGATAGATGATAGATAGATAGATAGATAGATAGATAGATAGATAGATAGATAGATAGATAGATAGATAGATAGATAGATAGATAGAGGTTCCTCCCATATTTGGGCATACCAGGGGTTGTGACACTAAATACATACCTATTTCCCTGGCTCAGCTGATAAAGGAGGAGAACCTTGTGGCTTAGTGGTTAACACATCTGCCTAATATGTAATACAGCCCAGGTTCAAATCCCAGTAAGGGTATGGCTAGCTGATGACAGCTAAATAGCTTGAAATAGATCTATACTAGTCTCCCTTTATTTATTTATCAGCACAAATACAACACAAATGTAACAAAGGCAACAGTAAAAATGTTGGGTTTCTGTCTGGATGGTCTCTTGTGATGAGCCGATAGACAGAGAATGGAAGCAGTAAGTTTCCTCCCATATTTGGGCATACCAGGGGTTGTAACACTAATTACATACATACATACATACATACATACATACATACATACATACATACATACATACACATTTCCTGCAACTCTTCCCTCGTGGAAAGCACATAATAATTCCTAAAGCGTAGTCATTCTTGGCTTAATGCAAAATGGGTTTACAAATGATGAAACATTTTTTTCCCAATGTTCTAACAAGATCAGGCAATTGATGGATAAAAGATCCTTGGCCAGAACCAGACAATTTTCATAAGGTTTATTGAATCCTGGAAGAAACTAGGGCAACAGTAAATTATTATTTTTTATTCTGCTGATGTTATTTTGTTTATCATCTTGATATCCCTGTAGTGTAATATGGATGAGCGTACGATCTTAATCTCCGTAATTTTCTCCAAGATGTTTTTAAAGTATAAATGCTGTTTGAAACTCTTTTTAAAAAAAGCTATGTGAATGCTTTGGCAGGAATGTTTTCTTTCGGCGTCATCCTCTTTCAAGCAGAGATCTTAAATGTGAGGAAAGGGTTACAGAAATAATTCCCAAACAAATGGACAAGGAGAAACATGAGAGTTTCCAGACAAACCCAAGACAGGCAAAAGAAACCAGCGTGCAATTTCCATCTGAGAAATAAATGGGCACTGGCTTTCTTTCACTCATTTTGACATGTCCTGTATTGGGCATGTCACACATTTCTCTTCACCTGTGGCTTTTCAAATTTGTCTTATGAAGCATCTCGAATTGTGTGGTAGGGTCACTAGCAGACTAGAATTCCCGCTCCCATGAAATCATTATCTAAGCCAGTGTTTCTCAACCTTGGCAACTTGAAGATGTCTGGACTTCAAGTCCCAGAATTCCCCAGCCAGCGAATGCCAAGGTGGCGCAGTGGTTAAATGCAGCACTGCAGGCTACTGCTAGATCAGCAGGTCAGCGGTTCAAATCTCACCGGCTCAGGGTTGACTCAGCCTTCCATCCTTCCGAGGTGGGTAAAATGAGGACCCAGATTGTTGGGGGCAATATGCTGACTCTCTGTAAACCGCTTAGAGAGGGCTGAAAGCCCTATGAAGCGGTATATAAGTCTACTGCTATTGCTATTGCTATCTAAGCCAATGTATTTACCCAAATTCATAAAAGCTTGAATGCCATAATGTCATGCAAATATCATTCTCTCCCCAAGAACCAGAAGAATGCCTTTAAGCTAATATTTATGACAAGAAGTGTTTGACTGAAAACTCTTGTAATTTTTATCCTACTGGAGGCTGTTTTCCTCATTCAATTAGCTGAATTTATCCTGAGGCAAGCCAGATATCTCGTGCCAGCTAAATTCAAAAACTAGAGCTTAATATATCCCCACTTGGATCTGCTTATTTAATCCTCCTTTACAGGAGGATGTTTTCATAGTTTGGACTATTTGAACCAACCAAAGTATCTCATTCCAAGGGCATAAGAAAAAATGGGGAGGGGGAAACAGGGGGAAAGAGAGAAAAGGGAAACAGACAAAGAGTTCGTCAATGAAAATGAAAGGAAAATTGATATTTGGTTTAGTTTCTAATCTGCTGAGATCATTCACCTTTAGGAAAAGCTGTTTCTGTCTTCTTCAGTTCCACCCCTGCCCCTATGTAATAGATATAGATTTATTTTATGAATGTACATATTGTGCTATATTAAAAAGAGGTTTTGCTTTAATGTAAGAAAATGCAGCTAGAGAGAAATGTCTTCAGAAAGTAAATGAAAATCCTTGTTTTTCTTTTTATCAGGATAATTCAAAATAATTAAAAGTTACAATTCCAGTTAAGAGTAACTACAGCAGAGGTAATAATAATCAGGATGGCGTTTGCAACTTCACAATCTTTGCCACACCCCTTTTTTTTTCTTATTGCTGTTTAGTTGTACGATCTAGACAAGCCGCAATGGGTTCTCTAAACCAGGGTTTCCCAATCTTGGTAACTTTTAAGTTGTGTGGACTTCAACTCTCAGAATTCCTCAGCCAGATTGGATGACTGAGAAATTCTGAAGTCAGGAGTCTTAAAATTGCCAAGATTGGGATCCCCTGTTCTAAGCAACCTAAAGAAAACCTGCAACTTGGCTTCCTCAGAATATTCTTGAGGTTCCCACGGTTAATACCAGGGGTGAAATGCTACCATTACAGACCAGTTCAACTGAACTGGTAGTAAAAAACGCTCCCGGTTTGGGCAAACCAGTATTTCCGATGATCAGCTGGGAGACGATCAGCTGTGACACGTGATTCTTATTAGCTGGAATTGTCAGATTTCCTGCTTTCTAGCTAATCTAAATTGTGTGGCACAGTGGATTCACACACACACCCCATACTGTTCTACTTACCTTTGCAGCTTCGGAAGGCTTCAAAATGTTCCTTTTTTAGCGCTGTGCGGGCGTGCCTCAGGAGCGCATGGGTGTACTCGGTAGCAAACTCACCACAACTGTAGCAGACTTCAGAGGATTTAACCCCTGCTTAATACTGCAGAACTGGCTAAGAGGCAAATGCGCTTCAAGGCGCTAGTCGTCACTTATAAAGCCCTACATGGTATTGGACCTGGGTACTTGAGAGACCGCCTCCTGCCAATTACCTCCCATAGACCCGTTAGATCGCACAGACTAGGCCTCCTCCTAATTCCATCCGCCAGCCAATGCCGGCTGTCAACTACCTGGAGGAGGGCCTTCTCTGTGGCTGCTCCGGCCCTCTGGAACGATCTCCCCGTGGAGATTCGGACCCTCACCACCCTTCAGGCTTTCCGTAAAGCCGTTAAGACCTGGCTGTTCCAGCAGGCCTGGGGCTGCTGAGTTCCATCCCCACTCGAATTGGTGTGCCTGTTGAGACCTTTTAAACTGGTTCTGTATTGTTGTTTGTCTTTATTTTCTTTTTCCTTTTGTATTGTGTCCCTTCCCTCCCGGTTTGTTAGCCGCCCTGAGTCTCTCGGGAATAGGGCGGCATACAAGTTGAATAAAACCAAACCAAACCAAATGCAGTAAACGGTATATGGAGGATTCATAAAAATGGATACATCTGGAGCAGTGGTGATTTCCAGATCCCGTTGCAACCGGTATGGTGCAATAGGGCCCATCATCCACCACATGAACATGCGCAGAGCACGCATGTGTACTTACCACTTGCGATGCTCCGTGACGCTAGAATTATTGTTTTTAAGATGCCTGTATATATGAGGAAGCTATCAGACAGCAAAGAGTGCAGAAACGGTTGTGAGAGGATGACAATTTTGGAAAAAGGAAACAATTGTAGAAATGGGATTAGATTAGCCATATTTATCCATTTAGGTCTTTATAAGACAAAAGGGGCAAAGGCTCCATGTTTTCTTTAGGGAACAGTATTCTGCCAGGGGAGGAGAAAGATTTTTTGCATATTATTCATTACTTCAGTCTATCCTTTAAAAGGCAAATGTTATCTAAGAGGCTGGCCAGACAGGGGAGACATGATGATGAAGGAGGAGGTAAATAAAACACAAAGGTAGTTTCCAGTCCTATTTTCCAATCCTACCAACTATTGGAATAGTTTCACTAACACTCTGGGGGAGAGACGACAATGAAATCCTCCCCATTTATTTTCTCTCCTTTTAATGCCCTCTCAGACCACGTTCAAAATGCTGCTACGGGAACCATGTTCTAGGGGTGAACAAAAGAGAAAATCTTTTCCTTTGACCTCAAAAGACATTTTCCTGGTTCATAGCATTTCCAATTTAGCAAAGGGAAGGCGGTGCGGCTGATCTGTTGTGTAGAAAAGTACCATTTTCTACACCATGCTTTTTTTTAAAAAAAAGGGAGGGGAAGAAAAATGAAAGATAATTTTAAATAATACACCTGGCAGCTTGATGCCATAAAGTGTTGTAAAGGGTGCTTTTTATTTGACTCGTGAAGTGGTCTGTAACAAATTGGGGTTCTAACTATCCTTAATAGTGAGAAGTTAAATAGGATTCGGCCCAATAATTCCACCATTTCCTTACTAAGTAAGCATCTTATTCGGCTCCTCAGAGGAAGTATCATTGAATCCAGCCTATTATTTCTGCTCGAATGGAAACTCGTGAGTTGTTGTAAAGCACTTTAAAAAGGCAAAAACCTCCAAAAACAATTTAAGTATTATTTAACATGTCATTGAGCTTCAAAAAATATTTTATGGCCACAATAAAGAGAGAGTGTCCAAAGACTGCTCAGGCAGGTAATAAACATATTAAGTATCTGTACTTTCTTTGGCGAGATGGTTCACCCTGTGTGTTCGCTCCTCTTGGTGAGGGACTCTGAATAAATGTTAAAGGCCATCATCCTTTTTCTGAGTGTAACTCGGTGATTCTCAATTTTTTATTTACCCTGGTGGGGTGTTTTTATCAATTTGGTTGATAAAACAGAGATGTCTTTACCCCAAAAAGAGGCCTGGCTTTGACATTCATGTGCCGAATAGTCATGCGTTGGTAACTTCAGAGCTCAGAATTGCTTATTTATTGGCTGATTCTCAAGACTGAGACGGACATAGAACAATCCTTAAATTTCTTTGAAATTTAAGAAATTGCAAATGGTAAGAGCCGAGGTGGCGCAGTGGTTAGGGTGCAGGCCACTTCAGCTGACTGTTATCTGCAGCTCAGCAGTTCTAATCTCACCGGCTCAAGGTTGACTCAGCCTTCCATCCTTCCGAGGTGGGTGAAATGAGGACCCGGATTGTTGTTGGGGGCAATATGCTGACTCTGTAAACCGCTTAGAGAGGGCTGAAAAGCCCTATGAAGCGGTATATAAGTCTAACTGCTATTGTTATTGCTACAGAATGTGGAAGTAATGTAGCTTTGAGGCTCCACAAATTCCCCATGTTGAAACAGCTTCACAGTTGCCCTCCAGTTCCAATTCATTATAGCAATAGCAGTAGACTTATATACCGCTTCATAGGCCTTTCAGGCCTCTCAAAGCGGTTTACAGAGAGTCAGCATATTGCCCCCAACAATCTGGGTCCTCATTATGTTCATAAAAGCTTTGCGGGTTCATATGTTACTGTATGGTACATCCCACAGCTCATTAGCAGGACATGCATATGTATGTATGTATGTACATATGTATGTATGCATAGTATGTTTGTTTGTTTGTTTATACCTTTGAGTTGGTGCAGTCACTGGTGACTGCCTGATTTAATTCCTGCACTTTTCCTGGCAAGATTTTCCAGAAGTGACTCGCTGTGACCTCCTTCCTACGGGCTGAAACAGAGTGAGTGGCCCAAGGCCAGTCTATCTTTGTGTCTAAGGTGAAACTAGAACTCACAGTCTCCTAGTTTTTAGGTTGCATCTTAGCCACTACACCAAACTTCCGTCTGTGTGTTGTATCAATGATCACTTCCACTTTCTTTTGGCAGGGCCCAGAGTAAGCAACCAACTCCCGCCTCAATCGGAAACAAGTCTCCTCATTATAGTTTAGCAACTTTTTTCCTCAGGTTTTTTTAATGCTTGTTTTAGTGTTGTGTTTTACTAACAGGGGTTGTTTTCCCCCCCTGTAGTTCCCACTATGTTTTTATTTTACCTTTTTAAGTTATGTCAATCTTTTAAGAAGATAGTGCCAGTCTTCTGAATAATGATATAAAACAAGACATCAATTTCTTAGGGGTCCCTAGCATTTCAGCTATAAACCAATACAACTGGTATGGAAAACCTTAAGTTCCTTGAGAACAGCAGTCAGATTTCTAAGTTCTGTAGCAAACATAGTTTACTGGAAACTACTTACCCAACTTTTGCACAGCAGCCACTTTTCAAAGTATAACTTGCCATTCACTTTTAATTTCCCCTTTTCAGAATTTGCAAACTAAGTGAGTTTTCTATCAATTATTCTGCACTGGATTTCAAAAATGAGGAAAGGAAGCATCTGTGAAACCTAAATATTTTTTCTTCTCTGAAGGCTAAGACCCATTGTGCTTTTACTGGGGAAAAAAAATGAGATCATACTCTTTTCTGTTCGTATTTAATATGCAGACTTTGAGCTAAGCATCTTTATTTTGTGATGAAGGGATAAACTGTCAGAAATCGGAATGTTAAGATGTTGCTGACAGACTTTCAGAGTGACTGCATAACAGAATGGCATTTTAATTTTACTTTTTTAAAAAAAACTTATCTTTAGAAGTAAATTATAGAAAGGATATATTCTGTGTTTGACAGAAATACTATTGCAAGAGCTTGCAAAAATACCATATCTTGTACAAGACTTCAGGGTTTACTCTCCTGTAAGGATGGGAAAAGAGATGTGTCCCTCTGTGAACATTCAGTAAGACTGTTTCATATTTAAAAATTGGTAATTAGTCCCTGAGTGAATAAAGTGGAAGAGATAAGAGGTTGATACTATTTTTTCCCTTTCTTGTACTTTGAATTGAAAGAGCATACAGCAAGAAAGCCCTTTTTGGCACAAGCCTTTCAAAACTTGAAAATGCTGATTTCTTAGATTATGCATAACTCATGAATTCTCAGTTCTCTGCATCCATTTACCAAGAACCTGGACACTGGGAGGGAAAAAAATAACTTTTAAATTCCAAAGATTACTTTGTTAAAGTAACAGATTTAATTTCCTGGCAGTGCTGACACCAAAAGAGTCCTACTGGCAATGCATTGTATTTCCCCAAGACTGCCATTATCTTTTTTTTTCCCTTTCAGAAGGTGAATCATTTTCTGTAAATCAATCAAAGCTCTTTGCAGCACTAAGTGTACCTAAAAGACATTTTAAAGCAGGGGTGTCAAACTCACAGTGTCACGTTGTGGTCACGTGACATATCATGACTTTCCCCCCCTTCGCTAAACTGGGGGTGGGCGTGGCCAGAGGATGACACCTCTGGCCCACAGGCTGTGAGTTTGACACCCCCTAACGCCTCAGTTTTAAAGCCTCAGTTAAACAAGGTTTTTTTATGTGTGGGTATCCAAATTTCTACCCTTTATCATTTAATCGCCCAATTTAATTAAGATCAGTTAATCAACAATTTAAGGCATTGCAGAGAGTGGGGGTATTATTTTAGAATGAGTTTTGGGTTAAAGGTAATCTGGGAAAAAGCCACCAAATGTTCTTTCAGAAACACCATTTATTTACAATTTTCCTTTCAGTTGTTTTCATTACAATGCTTTGGGGTTTTGGTTTTTTTTTTAAAAAAAAAGCAGAAGTTATTTTTAGAAAAAGAAAAGTTGCATATTTTCAGTGCAAAATTATCAATAAATTCCAATATCAAATAGGATCATGGGACATTGCAACCGAATGCTCATTGAGCATTTGAGTGTATGATCATCTAGTCTAGGATAAGAGGTTTTTTGTCTTTATTACCAATAGTTATACAGCAAACGTGTTTTGCCTGAAGTCTGGTAACATGACCTTCAAGGCCAGGAATACTTTACAAATGAAGGGCCCTTCCAGATGTGAAACATCTGTCATACATCCAGTGCCATCTTTATACATGCACATTTCATTGTTTTGAAAGGATTTTGCTGTGGGCTGAAGCACATATAGGGAATGGCTGTCAAATTTATGAATGCATCACATACATAAATACATACAATCAGCCACATCATAATAAAAGAAATATGGTTTTATTGATTCAAATGGAAGAAACTGGGGAACATTTACAAGAATTCACATGCAATGGAAAAATATTTGATTTCCTTTTCGGTAATCCATCACCCAAATAGGGAGATTTGTCCAAAGTGACTTTCTTTAGCACACAGTCAAGAAATATATACTGTGTGTATTTTTACATGGACCTGTACAATTTTGCAGATGTATAAAATGTTTCAATTGTATACTATACATTCTTTTTATTTTATGCAAGTCAAGTTAGCATTGTCTAATCCTTGAAGATTTCTTAACATTTTCCAAAGTGGTTTGTCATTGCCTCCATTCTAAGAGAGAGTGACTGGACCAAAATTACCTAGCTGACTTCCATGTCTAAGACAAAGCTAGAACTCACAATCTCCTGGTGCATAAACCGCTACATCAAATTAACTCTGGTTTACCTCTAATGAAATGTTATTAGAGGATGGATTTACCTGTCATTTCATGGCCAGAGATAGTAAAGGAGACGGTATTGAGCCTAAAAGAAAAAGAGAGATGGTGCACTTGAACTGTGCCATAGATTTGTGTCCCAAAGAAATGAAACATTTAGAGAATCTGCTTGTACATAGGACTGGCCAGCATAACGTGTATTAGACAAAGATTATGCCTGAGTGAATTCCAGAATTGTATTTCAGGTCTTAAGAAATTCTAGACTGAAGACAGTCTAGAAGAGTCATAAGGGAAATGCTTTGTGGACATCACTTTGTACCAGGAATCTAGCGTAGCTATAGTGAGTTTAGAGTAGTTGATAGAGGAAATTGAAATTGAAAATTGAAATTTAATGAATTTGTATGCCGCCCAATCCCGAAGGACTCCGGGTGGCTTACAAAATACAACTCTAAAAAAAGATAAAAATTAAAAATAGGGAAAAGGGAACAGATTAAAAAAAAACACGACATGCACTCAATGTAATAGCAATAGCAATAGCAGATTTTTATATACCGCTTCATAGGGCTTTCAGCCCTCTCTAAGCAGTTTACAGAGTCAGCGTATTGCCCCCAACAACAATCTGGGTCCTCATTTCACCCACCTCAGAAGGATGGAAGGCTGAGTCAACCCTGAGCCGGTGAGATTTGAACCGCTGAACTGCTGATCTAGCAGTCAGCTGAAGTGGCCTGCAGTACTGCACTCTACCCACTGAGCCACCTCGGCTCTTGATAGCCACCTCGGCTCTTGATCTTGAATGTAGGCGGGGCTGGACCTCGTTCATGAGGTCAACAGCCCCAGGCCTGCTGGAATAGCCAGGTTTTAGTGGCCTTTTGGAAGGCCGAGAGAGTGGGAAGGGTCTGGATCTCTGGGGGTAGATCATTCCATAGGGTTGAAGCTGCTACAGATAAGGCCCTTCCCCGAGGAGTCGCCAGCCGGCATTGTCCGGTCGACAGCACCCGGAGAAGGCCCATCCTGTGAGATCTTATCGGCCGTTGGGAATAAATATAATAAATGAAAATATTTGCAAACTGTGTTTATGGAGATTCACAGTCATCCAAGGCATGGTTGTTCCAAAAGTGGTTTTTTCAAGAGGCAACTGGACTTTCTGGTTTTTCTTTGAAGACGTTTCAATTCTCATCCAAGAAGCTTCTTCAGCTCTGAAAGTCTCCAGTTGCCTCTTGAAAAAAGCACCTTTGGGATTTGCAAACTATTTTACACTCTGAGTTTAAAGTTTTTAAAACCTTCCAATGGGAAGAAGATCTTTATCAATATTTTAAAAAAACAGTTTGTCTAAAGCAGTGGTCTCCAACCTTGGCAACTTTAAGACTTGTGGACTAAAACTCTCAGAGTTCCTCAGCCAGCTTTGCTGGCTGAGGAACTCTGGGAGTTGAAGTCCACAGGTCTTAAAATTGCCAAGGTTGGAGACCACTAGTCTAAAGGACAATATTTGTGGAATACAGAAACAGACGCACACACATTTGTGGGTCAGGCTGGTTATTTTGGCAGTCCCTGGAACATTCCAGATGGTTCATTAGCCTCAGGATGGACAAGTCAAAGTCTTTCAGAATAATTTAGAAAAATGTCAAAAAAAAAAGAAACAAGAAGCCTGTCATTTTTTTATTAGAATTAACTACAGCATGCCCTGGACAGAGATTTCACCTTGGATCAGAAGAATTAATACAGAATTATATGAATTGTGTAATATATCGGGTTAAAGATACGCCTTCTTCTCGGGGGACCCATTTGCCAACTATATATTACAAATCTGAATGTGAGGCATTCTTCAACCTTTTTCCCCCACAAGATACATGGAAAAGAAAGAGATGACCTTGTACAAAATCCATGGATATCTCAATGATCTAAGTTTTATGCAGAATTCCAGCACAACATTCTAAAGTTAGGCTTGGTGGGATTTTTTGTTCTTGGGACGGGGGGTTGTTTTGTTCTTGTTTTGGTCTTCAAGGAACTTGGCAGAGAGATTCAACCAATATTCAGGAGCATGGAAACCATTTGTTCACGCTGAGGAAAAACATATTAATGAAATACAGTTTTAATAATTAAGGACAGGTAGTCTTCAACTTACGACTACAACTGAACCCCGAGTGGGTTCCTGCCAGTTCTAAGCTCTTCTATAGAAGAGGTTCCACAAATCTACAGTGCTGTTTAGAACCGGTTCCAGCTCCTTCCCTCCGTCCGTCCGCACAGCATCAAGATGAAGAGCGAGAGGAGGAATTCTGGGAGTCGAAGTCCACAAGTCTTAAAGCTGTCAAGTTTGAACACCCCTGGGGTTCTTTTTTCTAAAGGGTTAGGGGTGCAAGGGTCTTGTAACTTGACAGCTTTAAGACTTGCGTGCTTCAAATGCCAGAGTTTCTGAGCCAACATTTTGGTTGCTAAGCAAGAGCGTTGTTAAGTGAGTTTCACCACATTTTACAAGTTGGCCACACCCACCCAGTCACATAACTGCCAAGCCACTCCCACCCAATCATATGGCTGGCAAGCCACTCCCACCCAGTCACATGGCTGGCAAGCCACTCCCACAAAGCAGGCCACACCTACAGAAGAGGTTCTAAAAAATTTTGAAACCCACCACTGAACTGAACCCAACTTTTGTTAAGTTAAACATTTGTTAAGTGAATGTTGACCCGTTCTACCACTTTTCTTGCCCCCCGTTGTTAGGTGGATCACTGCAGTTGTTAAGTTAGTAACACGGTTGTTAAGGAGATCCAGCTCCCCCACTGACTTTGCTTGTCAGAAGGTCGCAAAAGGTGGTTGCATGACTCTGGGGCACTACAGCCATCATAAATATGAGTCAGGATGCTAAAATGGTTATAAGTATGAGAAATCACTTTCTTCAGTGCCATTGCAACTTTCAATGGTTACCTAAATGAACCACAGTTATGCCATGAGTAGGGCCTTCTCTGTTGCTGCTCCGGCCCTATGGAATGAGCTGCCCCCGGAGATCCGGGCCCTACCCACTCTCATGGCCTTTCGCAAAGCCATTAAAACCTGGCTTTTCTGGCAGGCCTGGGGCTGTTGACCCCTTGATGGTGGTCCAGCCCCGTCTGATTGGGTGCCTGTTGTGTTTCCTTTTTAACTTATTGTGTCCCATTGTTTTAATAATTCTTTTTAATTCTTTTTTTCATTTCTGTAAGCCGCCCGGAGTCCTCCGGGATTGGGCGGCATAGAAATTCAATAAATGAAATGAAATAATCTTTTTTTATTATTATTCAGATGTCAAGAACCTAGAGAACTTTCAGCTGGTAGAAGGTGTTCAGGAGCAAGTCAATGCTGCTTTGCTGGACTACACCATGTGCAACTATCCACAGCAGACAGACAAATTTGGGCAACTTCTCCTGCGACTCCCAGAAATCCGGGCAATCAGCATGCAGGCTGAAGAGTATCTTTACTATAAGCACCTAAATGGGGATGTGCCATGTAATAACCTTCTCATTGAGATGCTGCATGCAAAGAGAGCATAAATTATAGCCTTTGAGATAGTTTCTGCTTTTCCGACAAGAAAAATACTCTAAAAGTTCTCCGAGTGACGCCAGTTGAAATAACTTGGTTTGAAGAAACTTTGCGAAAACAAAAAACAAAAATGTTATAATAATCAAATACTAATAGTAAATAAGTGATGTATCAGGGTATTTGCATTGCCAACTGTGAATGAACCGTCTCCCCAGAGGAACTTGTATAGGACGTTAATCACTCGAATAAAAGGAGATTTATAAGTGGAAATTTATACCACCATCAACATCAATAAAGGCAAAAAAAAATGGAAAGGAAAGAACAATGCTTATACGTTTTTAAAAAAAAACTTTGCCAGTTACCACTATGAATAAATTTAGGAGCGAGTTTTATCTGTGTTATTCAGCTAACAGATCAAAGGGATCTGCATGCACTACACCCCTTAACTGGTTAGCAGGACTGAAAACATCTCTAAAGAATGCAACACTGCAGTTTCCCTGCGTCGTCTTTCCAAAGACTGAATTCTTATTTCTCCTTCCAAAAGGAATCTGTATATCTTACATTATATTCCAAAATCTGGAGCGAACCACACGCTCACACGTGCACACGCATACAGAATAGTGTCACAAGCAAGCAAATCAATACAGCCTGGATTTTCATCTGTCTGTGAGTCCAACCTGAAGATAACAAACATGAGCAAAAATTATGATGATGAGAAACTAATTTTATTCATAAAGATTAGCGTGACATTCTTAATGTTTTCTATGGTTGCTTTTGTCATTGGGATCATGTTGTTCAGCCAGGCAGTATCTCTCCTCTACTACGGGCCAAATTTTGGGAGAAAGCTGCTCCAAAACAATTGATGATGGCCTTCAATCCCAGGATCAAATTAAACATTACTGGAATCACTTCTCAAAGCTTTTAGTACCAGATCAGCTTGTGGCTACTATTTAACCTCAGCCTAAGATAAAACATCAAGCAGCAGCATCTCTTTACTTGTCACACTTAACTCCATTCTGGATTCGGAAAGAATGCAGATTAATGAATTCAATTAATATCCCTCTGTCTGTCTTCACTGTGATTTCTTTCTTTTCCCACATATCTCTCAGTTGAGGGTTCTTCATCAACCATCTGCACATGGAGTTCAAGAGTAGGATACATAACTTTGGAATAACTATTGTAGGCCTAGCATCCTGGTTTTCCTACTTGGCCTACAGAGCAAAGGATTAAAGGTGACTAGATAACCATAATAGACAGTAGGCTGAATTCACTGTCTAACTAATTAAATCAGTTATCGGAGCTGGCGGGGAGGGGAGGACGAATGTCAGATAAAGGCACTTTCAGATTTAAGGAAACCATCTTCAGATTGTTTTCCTGGGACTCTTATTTTAGTAGGCCCTTGGCTCAAAGCTAAACTCATGACAATGGAAGTGGACTTATGTGGGATGAATAGGAGACGTTATGAGAAATTTAAAATACCCAGAACATTCTGAGACAAGTTGATTGAGGATGTTAGGTGCAGAAGCTAATCATGGGCTCCTGAACTGGCCCAACCAATGTTGGGTTTTAACATGCTTTTGTCAGGATTTGGTCCTAACAACTATCCATTTATGACCGGACTATAAACTCACCACTTCATTCTGCTTTGATTGCCTGTCCATATCTCTACGTCTCTTTTTTTAATCTCAAATTCTTCATGTATTTTTGAAAGGCCCAGAACGTCCCTTATGCAAGGAGGCAGAATACACCAAGTAATATTCTCTTGTCCTCAACGGTGCTTGTTTCTTTGAAAGGCAACTGGACTGTGTTTTCCTTGAGGAGGACGAAGAAAATGTTTTGCTTCTTCTCCAAAATGTTTTCTTCCTCCTCCTCAAGAGGAAAAAAAAACAGCCCAGTTGCCTTTTGAAGAAAAAACAATACCTTTGAAACAACTATGACCTGGATGACTGAGAATCTCCACAGAAAGCTTGTCTGTTTCATCTTATCCATTCATAAAACCCAGTTCTTCAGCTTTATCTTACTTTGGGGTCAAATAGTTTTGAAAGTAATAAGTTAGTCCTATTGATTCAAATAGATCAACTGGTGAAATCCAGCAGTTGGTCCTTATTAGTGATAGTTTGAAAAATCTGCATCCCTTTTGTATATCCTTTGGAACCAAAAACACATTTTAAGAACAAGAATTAAAGCAAAAAAAATCTTTGGTGTGCTAAATGAAGAGGGATACTGCCAAATCTACGTCAAGCCAAAGTCCGCTGCAGAACAAATATCAGAGGACAAATAATTCTATCCAAAATGAAGTTATCAGTATTATGCAATTTGCCACCGTAATGAAAGCTTTGCCTTATTTCAGAATTTTGAATGGTAACTGTACAAACGTGGATTGAATATGCTTAGGATAGAAGTATTAATACTTTACGGTTTTGAAGAAAACAAAGTTTATTGTGTTTACATTTGTGAGGTCCTGGGGGGAGGGGGGGAAACCCATGATAATATTGCAAAACCATGGTTTCCTTAATGTTGCTTTCTAGATTGGTAACTAGCTTTACCAGTACTTAATTACTGTATGTCGTGAGACACTAAAATCAAAAGGAGAATCTCATGTATGTGTTAATTACTTTATTTTTCTGTTTGGGTTATTGGCTGTACAATCATTTGTAGAAATTGTATCAAACTTTTAATCCACAAGCCTTGTTTATTCGTCCATTCGTTTTCATGAAGGTTACTGGCTTTTAAATAGTTTATTTATATTGTATAACACCATTTTCATTGTAGACAATTGTGATGCTAATTTATTGTTCCTCGGTTTCATCTTTATATAAAAATATAGGCAGAATAAAGAAACCAAATATATATGTTTATTACAGCATGTCTTCAACTCATAGTTCATAGTTCAGGGACGTTCAAGGGACTTTTCAGTTTAAAATCAGGTTTTTGATTAAATGTTTATACATTTTCATAATCGTAAATGTTGTTTATTTAAAATCTATTGTAAATTTTGTGATTAGCACTTCTCTTTGTTTTATGTGAACAGAGAAAGGTGTACTCTTATCTGGACATTTTTTTAAAGCAGTGGACATTGTATACCAAAGACAACACTTATGTCTGTAGTATTAGCATTCGACTACTTTATCACCATGTGAATTTGGTTGTTTTTAAATGCCAGACTTTTAATGGAGAGGGGACAGAAGAGACAGAGGATAAATCATCTTTGCTTATATAAAAGGATATTTCTTGGACTACAAATAATTACTCCTATCTTATTTCTGCAATTACCTGCTATTAATAAAATGGATAATTCAGTCCTACTGGGAGGCAACATCAGTAGAAGTAGAAATCAAAGTAGCAGCCTAATAGTTAAGTCCCAGCTCACTCAATTCACTTTACAGATGTGAATGGGTATTCATGCAAAATTAGAAACTTATAATATGGTGAAAGGGGCTTCAAGATAAAATTGAGAATCTACTATTAAAAGAGAAAGCAAAGTCAGAAGTTTCACTTAGTATCTAGGCCCACGGTATATTAAATAAACTTTATTTAAACTTGGTACCGAAAAGTCAAATGTGTTCACCTTATCGAATGTTTTAAATATCTCCATCTTCGATGCCCTGCATATGTTAATATGGTTGAAATAGTATTGACAATTATTTTCTAATTTCTCTAGAATGAGTCTAGAATTCTTGTACATGCCATTATAGTGGGGATGTGAAGCTGAGAAATTTGATGAAGCCAAATTCTGGAATTCTCCCACGATTCTCCAGTGGCAACTACTAACAGCTCTATCTTATGTTGATAGTTCACTTTATATTTTCTATAAAAACAAGAATGTTGCTTTAAAAACTCAAATAATCATCTGTGGTATTCAAGGCTAATTGGAAAATTATTTAATTCAGACTTTTCACATGGGCATCTTGTAAAATCCTTAACTTTTTTGTTGAAACACCATGGCAGATGTCATTTTAAAGCTGAAAACCACTCACGGAACACAATTTTCAGTAGGCACAACCAGATCATTCATGCGGATATTAAGAGCCAAGAATGATTATTGGACAAAGTCACATACAATCATCACGCACATTAGCCAACATCTGAGATTCCAGGAATTCATCTGATTGCCCAAGTTTGCAAAATAAATGTTAATTGTTAAACCATTTTGTAACACAAGACAGTTAACTTACAATTGCTTTATCGATTACATATTAGTAAAAGCAGACTAAAATGCAAAGGTTTTGGCTTTGGCTGGTTTCTTATTGTTGTTTCAGTGTTTGTAATCAGGCAACTGTAGTGTCTGAATATTTGTATTACCATTATGTTCTGCAGCAACCTGGCATTTGAATCCATGCAACTCTTTAAACTGTGCAATTGGTTACTTGTTCTCTGAATGTATCTGTGAAGTTCATGTTGTCTCATGTCAATCCTTGCCAGGAATTTTCTCAACACTAATGGATTTTTATTTCCAGAATTTCAATAAATATTGATATGGCCATTCTGATTACTTTAAAATCATTTTTCTGATGTCACTAAAACATGAATAATTATTACTATTTATACTACACTTGATCTTAGCCAAAAGGCCGAGAAGCGATATTCAAGAGTAGAAAACACATGGATGGCAAGATACATGGTAAAACATTCTCTCCAAAGCTTTAGGTGATGTCATTACAATAATATTATATATCGCAAAAGTCCCAGTAAACTCTGCCAATAAGGTGGTATGCAGATAGCCTGAAGATTAAGTCCCTAACATTTTTAATTAAAAAGATGGCTGAACTGACAAAAGTCCTGAGACAGAGTTCTGAGATCACTATTGCTGGGCAGAGTAGCAACACATTTGAGTAAGTAGACCAATGCTCTGGGGCTGATTTATTATAAAGCAGTTGAAGAAGGAGAAGCTGGATTAGAGTTCTCGGAAGGAGAAATGTGTTGCTGATTTGATTCCTGGCAATATCTTCCTGGTGCCTTTGTATCAGACCGTTGCAAGCTTTGATCAATCAAGCAATGCCAGTCATCAATTAGACATTTTAGGTCGGAAGAGAAGTTCTTATTCCCTTGACTTTTGATTTCTGTCGGCAAAGCACAGTTGACCAAAACCAGGAGAGGAGCTGAGTATTGAAAGTTGGATGTATATGACTCAAATAGTTCTAACTTACCTGGTTTTCTCACACTGATCAACGTGTTTGTTCTTAAACCATAAATAAATTTTGATTGATTGATATTGATCGACCTTAAAACATTGACTGCTTTTATGTGCTATCCTACTTATGGACCATTAAAGTCCAGATGTGAGGTTATAACTTACTTGTGTTGATTCCACGGCCCCTTATATTTTCTCTTTCTAGGAAATAAAATAAATTCATTGAAGGAAGAAAGATGTAATAGCTTTTATGCCATATTTTAATTGATTGAGCTAGGGGCCTTCCATCCGGTAACTAAGCCCTTGCCAGTAGTCACTAGAACAGAGACAATGAATCATTACTGTGTAGACCTTTTGGGGCAATAAGGACTTATAAATGCTACCAAAAAAAGTAATTGTTGGGGAGGAAATAGATTGCAACAATCCAACTTGGTAGTAATTAGCAATCATGGCTTTGTATCAGCACATAGAGAGCTACACAATCCTCCTCGTCCAATGTTAAGCAGGGTAATAATAGAACTAGAACAACTGTAGCAAAAGAAAGAAAAGTTAGCACCCATAGTAATAGGCATTTCATTAGGGTGCAATTAGGGTGCTATCTCAAGTCATCTGAAGCACCATTTGAACATTATTGACACTGACAAAATCACAATCAGTCCCATCAGTCAAATGCAAAAGGCAGCTTTGCTTGAAACAGCTACCGGTAACATCCTTTGATGATACCTAACAGCTGCCTATCCCAGGTCCTTGGGAAGGACTCAATAAGTGAATAAACATGCTAAATCCAGTCTAAACCTCTGAGTGACTGTGCAAGGAACCCTAATAATAATGTCGATACGTTACAACATCCTCAGTTCCTGGGAAGAATTCAGATGCATATGGAGACCAAAAAGAGATAAGAAATGGGGAACTCCCTACTAGGACTGATGATGGTTACCTAGTTTGCATAATGGAACATCTACAAGAAAACAGCCAAGCTCAAACAGAACCAAGGACTCCTCATTTCAACCCTGAATTACAAATACTTTCCTCTATCAGAGATAAATATTGTGTCTGTGGATTATGCAGCTCACCTTTCATGATTGTCGTAACTGTCATAAATTCTGGTTGCATTTTTATAGAAGATTTTTACATGAATAAAAGATAAAAATAAAAACATATACAAGGGATAGTTAAGAAAAAATGTGGAAGGTAATACGAAGTATGTATGTATGTATGTATGTATGTATGTATATGTGTGTGTGTGTGTGTGTGTGTGTGTTGTATTTGTGCTGATAAATAAATAAAGGTAGACTAGTATAGATCTATTTCAAGCTATTTAGCTCTCATCAGCTAGCCATACCCTTACTGGGATTCGAACCTGGGCTGTATTACATCTTAGACAGATGTGTTAACCACGAAGCCACAAGGTCCTCCTCCTTATCAGCTGAGCCAGGGAAATAGATATGTATTTAGTGTCACAACCCCTGGTATGCCCAAACATGGGAGGAAGTCTACTGCTTCCAATCTCTGTCTATCAACTCGTCACAAGAGACCATCCAGACAGAAACCCAATATTTTTACTGTTGCCTTTGTTACATTTGTGTTGTATTTGTGTTGATAAATTTTATTTATTATTATTATTATTATTATTATTATTATTATTATTATTATTATTATATAAATAACATATATATATGTTATTTCTAATATTCTTTACCATAGCTACAAACCAATTTAATATTCCTCCTTCCTCTCGATGAGTACATCATGTTGTACACATATTAAACCCTTTTAATCAACAAATCAAAAAAAAAATCACCATTTCATTTTTTTTCCACTTTCAGCAAAAAATGCATCAAAGTGTTCCAGTCTTTTATCCCTGATTGAACAAATCAACTTTGCCATTTCTCCCAATTCCACCATCTTCCAAATCCATTCTTCCACTGTAGGTCCAAGTAAACTCCGGATTACAAATGAGACAGATTACACTATGTTTAAATGGAGGGTTCCCTTGCTGTTCTCTCCAAATTCCTGGCTCACAAGAATAATTACTCAGCTCTTCTATGTAAGCAAACCATGCAGTTCGTATTTGTGAGACAGGCCTCTTTAATTTGTAACTTTTGGCAGATTAAGAAGTTTGCCTTGGGAATCTTTCCTGGTAAGAAGAGATTGCTGCTTTAAAAAAAAAACAGGGCAAAAATCTGAATTAAGGGTAATTATCACTGTCTATGGACAATCTCTGGAGAAAATCTATTTGGTTTGGGATGTGGTAGCTCAGTGGCTAAGCACTGAGCTTGTCGATTAGAAAGGTTAGCAGTTTGGTGGTTCGAATCCCTAGAGCCACATAACGGAGTGAGCTCCCGTTACTTTTCCCAGCTTCTGCCAACCTAGCAGTTCGAAAGCACGTAAAAAATACAAGTAGAAAAATAGGAACCACCTTTGGTGGAAAAGTAACACCGTCCCGTTGTTTAGTTATGCTGGCCACATGGCCACGAAGACATCTTTACCAGCATTGGCTCTTCGGCTTTGAAACGGAGATGAACACTGCCCCCTAGAGTCGGGAATGACTAGCACATATTTGCGAGGGAAACCTTTACTTTTACCTTATGGACAATCTCTGGAGAAAATCTATGTGGTTACTAAATGTTGACACCAACCTGTTGCCATTTTAATCAATCAAATCAAAATCAATCCAACATCAATCAATGATTTGGTATGTTTACCAGAAAACAAAAACTAATGACAAAGGTAGGAATCTATGCTATATTATACCATTTATAATTCAGATCTTTAAAAAAAATCTTGTATTTGAATTCAGACCTTTTAAAAATGCTGACTGTTCCGCTACTAAACATCTTTAAAATGATTGCGAAGAGGTCCTCATGGTTGCACATGCATCCTGCAAAAATATAATAAAAAATCCCAGTCACTAAAAAAACAAAAAACCATGTGGTGTCATTCCTACAACCTAAACCGAATTCTGGAGGGCAGCTGTCAAGGCAGTTACATTGCATGAACTAATGGTCTAAAGCAATTTCCTATGTTCCTATTTTAGGAGTCTTTTCCTGCTACATCATGTGATGCTGTCAAAAAATCGGAACCAGAGGTTGCAGAGGCCAGAAATGAGTCACATTTTTTTACTAAGCCATTTCTACAGAACATTTCTAAAGACTCCGCGGACCACGTAACATTATCATTAAAAAAAAATATAGCCATGTTGTAATAATTCAGTATGCTTGCTCACAAACAGGCTACAGTTCAAAGAATATTATATGATGCTGGGGTATTTGTAAAGCAAACTGCAGTGTGAATAATAATGTAATGTTGCTCATCATGCATAAGCGGCACATGAGCTAAGATTGTGTTATCTTCCACTACCCCAGGAATGGCCTTATGAAACACAGGCCATAGGTTAGGGACCATTAAACTGAACCATAATATAGTTTGTTTAGTTTGGACTTTGTATGGTTTATGAATCAGATCATAATGGTTTGTAAAGCCACAGTTTCTGAATTACCGTATGGTGTATTTATTAAAGGTTGATTAAACAAATCATGCTTAATGCACAGTCTAATGCTTGGAATCAGATATTCACTTATTTGAGAAAGAACTCCTGGAAGGATTACTTTGGTGTGTGTGTGTGTGTTTGTGTGTGTGTGTGTGTGTGTGTGTGTGTGTGTTATACATGTTTAGGGATCCACTGTAAACATAACTCAGAAGGCTCTTCTCAGTTTTCCCTATAGGGCATAGGGAGGAGCAAGAAATGGCTAGATAAATGAACAGTGGTAGCAATCTTAGAAGTTTCAAATAACCTGCTCGCAATAGGAATCCCTGACAGAGCCAGAGGCAATTCCTGTGTTTTCTAAATAATTGTCCAGAAAGCTTCCAGGTAGATGGATGGGGCTGGTGCCAGGAAATCCAACTTGCTATCTGAATCTAAACCTCCAGAAGCAGTTTATCCGCCAGCAATCAGAATCACCCCTCTGTTGGGTCTCTGAGCAGGAAACTTTCTGAATGGTCTTCTGATTGCAAGTTTTAAGATGTATCTCAAAATGTAGGTCAGACTAGGATAAGGAAATAAGAGGTGCAGGGCAAAAAAAATCATATTTAATGTTGTAGTTATTAAATATGTGTTGTGGCCCGGCAGGAGCCATTGGAGCTGCCACCAGACTCTGACAGTGAGGGGCCTTATGAGTCAGCCCTGGAGGATATGGAGGACCCTGGACAAGGTTCCAACTCCGAGCAGGACGCAGAGAGACTGGTTGGCCACCAGGTGGCATCTGAGCCTTGGATCAGAGGGGAGGAGACAAGAGAGAGATCCAGAAACCACCTGTGAGTTGTTCCGGGATGCACGCCGTCGAAGAGCTACTCGGCGTCAAGAACTACATAATTACAGGAGGTGATTACGCTCAACTGATGCTCATTAAGCTCCTCTCCAGATTATAAAAGAGACTGCTTGTGCCACGCCCTTCTTGCAGAAGTCAACGTTAGGGACTAACGAGAAACAAATTTGGCAGGCTGGATTGCTGCCAGAGTTTGTTTGCATTGTTGCCAAGGTTTGTAGGACTTGCTGCCAAAGTGCTTATCTCTTTGTTGATTTGGCTTTCAGCCAACGAGAGTCTGGACTTATTAAAAAACATTCTCATTTACGTTTGTCTCAGCTTTCGTTCCTGGACGGAGGAGGGGGGTCAGAACAAATATGTATATCAATTGCTTTTTTTTACCTCAAAACTATATTCATAAAGAGGAGAAAATGGTCCAAAAAACAACCTTTACCAATATCCCAGATTAAAAGGATTCATCCGGATGGCCTAAACTTTCCAATCATCTTATCGGTTACTCTGTTTTAACATTAACATGGAGAAAGGCAAAGAAAACTTACAAAATCATCAAGCATAACATTCAATACGTGTATTAACATTATACTTAATCTGATTCTCTTTTTATCTCCAAGAAGTACAAACAATTCAGCAAGCTATATTATAACTGCGCTGAAATATTAAATACGTCCCTATGTTTTAAAGAGCTATATATTATGTCATAGTTATTCATCTGTATCAGGCATTATATGTTTTACTTGGCATATTCAACTTTGAGGAAGAAGACATTAGAATGATTCATTATTCCATTCAGACTTTTTTTGCAGAATGAAGTTAGGAAATGAACGATGTTAGATGCTAGATCTAAATGTTTTAAAAGTCTATTTACACCCATTGGGTGAAAATAACATTGCAAAGGGGAATTCCTTTTTTTCCTGAACATTCTACCTAATAGCTGAAGCTGTAAGTGTTTATGTGCTTCACAGCATGGAAGCAATTGAGAAGACTTTGTCTTCTTCTGTATGAACAGAAGGGTGCATAATCCAGGTTTGTTGAAAACTTGATCTAGTGAAATGCATATTCCTCCCAGTGGAGAGTCTAATTGACTCTAAAGGATATGGGGTATTGAAAGGACAGATCAGGTGTAGGATTCTACCAGTTCAGACTGGTTCGGGTGAACCGGTAGCTCCGAAGATCAGCTGGGATCTAGCAAGTGGGCCCATCTGCCCGCCCCTGCGCCTTACCTACCTTTATCTTCTCTCAGTTGAGGGTTCTTCATGAACCATCTCCACATGGAGTTGAAGAGTAGGATACATAACTTTGGAATAACTATTGTAGGCCTAGCATCCTGGTTTTCCTACTTGGCCTACAGAGCAAAGGATTAAAGGTGACTAGATAACCATAATAGACAGTAGGCTGAATTCACTGTCTAACTAATTAAATCAGTTATCGGAGCTGGGGGGGGAGGGGAGGACGAATGTCAGATAAAGGCACTTTCAGATTTAAGGAAACCATCTTCAGGTTGTTTTCCTGGGACTCTTATTTTAGTAGGCCCTTGGCTCAAAGCTAAACTCATGACAATGGAAGTGGACTTATGTGGGATGAATAGGAGACGTTATGAGAAATTTAAAATACCCAGAACATTCTGAGACAAGTTGATTAAGGATGTTAGGTGCAGAAGCTAATCATGGGCTTCTGAGCTGGCCCAACCAATGTTTGGTTTTAACATGCTTTTGTCAGGATTTGGTCCTAACAGCTATCCATTTATGACCGGACTATAAACTCATCACTTCATTCTGCTTTGATTGCTGAGCCACGTGGCAGAGTGCCCCCGTCTCGAATGGTATGACTGTTGTGAGTTTTTAAATTATATATTGTTATGTTGTTGTTTTTAAATCTTTTGTCTGTATTCCCCTCCCCGGTTCGAGTTGTGAGCCGCCCTGAGTCCCCTTCGGGGGAAAAGGGCGGCATATAAATTTAATAAATTGAATTGAATTGAATTGGATTGCCATGCCTCAGCTGTTTTCCTTCCCAAGCAGTAATCCAGAAGGTCAATCTTCTCCAAACTGCGTATACACATGCGAGTAAAGCAAGCCAACCAGTTGTTAAACAGGTAGGATCCCGCCCCCGGTGCTGATACTCAACTTACGACACAACTGAACCCAAAATTCCTGTTGCTAAATCAGACAGTTGCTCAGTGAATTTGGCCTCATATTACGGCCTTTCTGACTACGCATTTGTTAAGTGAATCACTGCCGTTGTCAATTAGTAATATAGTTGTTAAGTGAATCTGGTTTCCCCGTTCACTTTGCTTGTCAGAGGCTTGCAAAAAGTGATCACATGACCCCCAGGACACTACAACCATCATCAATATGAGTCAGTTGATAAACATCTGGATTTTGATCAGATTAACGTTGAGATGCTGCAACGGTTCTGTGAAAAATGGTCATAAGTCCCTTTTTCTAGTGCCATTGTAATTTCAAATGGTCACTAAATGAATTGCTGCAAGTTAAGAACTTCCTGTAGTAATGACGTAGTGTTTAAGGCATCATGCTACAAACTGAGAGACCGTGAGTTCTAGTCCTGGTTTAGGCACAAAACCAGCTGGGTCATCTTTCCTCACTCAAAAAGGCAAATCTCGGCAAGAAAATTGCAGGATTTGTCCATATCGTGGCTGAGAAATGGGCATGATTAAATGGAAGATTTTTTTTTAATGCAATAATGGTTCCATATTAACAGATAATCTAGAGCTGCCTTTCCAAATCTCCTCCAGATATGTTAGACTGCAGCAACTTCCATCAACTCAGCCAACACAGTCATACTAGAAGGAAACAAATCAGAGAAGTTTATCTTAGGTGAAGAGTTCTAGGACAGTGTTTCTCAACCTTGGCAACTTGAAGATGTCCGGACTGCAACTCCCAGAATTCCCCAGCCAGCATTCGCAATGCTGGCTGGGGAATTCTGGGAGTTGCAGTCCGGACATCTTCAAGTTGCCAAGGTTGAGAAACACTGTTCTAGGAACTGATTGTAACTGAATATTGATAGAATACCACGTTACTTTTTAAACAATACCATGTTACTGTTGTGTCAGAATTAGTATTGTCTTTGGAGATACCCAGTCATCCAAGTCATGGTTGCCCCAAAGTTGTTGTTGTTTTTTATTTCCAAAAGACAACTCGACTTTGTTATTTGCTTGAAGATGTTTCGTTTCTCATCCAAGAAGCTTCTTCAGTTCTGCCCTTCTTTTGCTTATTCTTTAAAGATGCATGGTTTGTACATGATGTGGAGAACTGAAGAAGCTACTTAGATGAGAATCAGAGTGTCTTCAAGGAAAAAACAAAGTTCAATTGCCTTTTGAAGAAAAGGGGACAAAAAGAACATCTTTGGGTCAGAATTAGTGTTCTGACAACATATGACATGCATGTGAATTTAGCAACTTAATACCAGTATTTGCTGTTTGGTATTAAATGATTGCTATACAACTGCATTTCATTTCTAATAGTAATTGGCATACTTTCTTCTCAAAGAAACAAAGAAGAAGAATTAAAATATTTACTGTAGTTAGTTTTCTCTTTTATGTATATAATCTCCGGGAGGGGGGGGGTTCCCATTTGATTTTATTTTTCCATTAATTTAAGTGTTAGCTTAATTATTTGTATGAGTGCCTGATGAATTATTGATTTGATATATTTTTTTTAAGTTGATTAAAAGCTTGTGAAATGTTGCATAAAATAATCTCCCAAAATTAAAGAAAGCTGTAGATACTAACAGCTTGAAGCTTAAGTTGGTTTTGGTGTTTTCACGTGTTGATTTCCCCTTTTAGAGCTCCAATTATGGAAATTTCCCATCAGGACAACAAAACTAGATTTTTGTCATTTCTGGAACCATGTCATAAAAACATGCTGGAGTTCTAAATTTATGTTTCAATTATTTAGTTGCTTTAAGTTTTATTTTTAATTGCTCTGTTTTATGGTACACTCTCCAGGGTCACGTTTAGAAGCTATATAAATGTTATAAATAAATAATAAATAAAATTATTTTCTTTTGATTTTCTTCCACATTCTCTCCCCAATATTTTAATTTGAGGCCCATAAAACTTTCCCATTGCTCACACCCTCTTCAGATTCACCTTTGTGATTCCTTCTTCGTAGAAGACATTCTCTTCCCCTTCTTTCTTAAAACATTTTCTCTCTATCTCTCTCTCTGTCTCTCTCTGTCTCTGTCTCTCTATCTCTCTCTGTCTCTCTCTGTCTCTCTGTCTCTCTGTCTCTGTCTCTGTCTCTCTGTCTCTGTCTCTCTCTGTGTCTCTCTGTGTCTCTCTCTCTGTGTGTCTCTCTTTGTCTCTCTGTCTGTCTCGCTGTCTCTCTCTGTCTCTCTGTCTCTCTCTGTCTCTCTCTGTCTCTCTGTCTCTGTCTTTCTCTGTCTCTGTCTCTGTCTTTCTCTGTCTCTCTGTCTGTCTCTCTCTGTCTCTCTGTCTCTCCCTGTCTCTCTCTGTCTCTCTGTCTGTCTGTCTCTGTCTCTCCCTGTCTCTCTGTCTCTCTCTCTCTGTGTCTCTCTTTGTCTCTCTGTCTGTCTCTCTGTCTCTCTCTGTCTCTCTCTCTCTCTGTCTCTCCCTGTCTCTCTCTGTCCCTCCCTCCCTCCCTCTCTCTCTCTTTCTCTCCCTCTCTCTCTCTCTCTCTCTCTCTCTCTCTCTCTCTCTGGACCACAAATCAATTGTATGAATGATCTTGAGTACAAGCGGAAGGTACCATTATACATACTTACACCCAACAAACAGACTCAAGAATGAAAGGGGGAAACTTGCTCTGGGATCACAAATAAAGAAATTGCCAGAAAATGTCAAAACAGGAAAAACAACACATAAAAGTTATCAGGCTAGGTGGATGACTAATCTGGCCAAAAAAAACAAGGCAGGGTCATTGGTCAGAATGACAGCATTTCGCCTGGGATGTTACTACTTTCCCTTCTAATACTTAAGGAGGGTTTTTCCAACAAGAGGAAAAGACAGCCTCACGTGTGCAACGTTCGTCATAAACTGGATCCAACTTATGAAAGAAATTTGGATCTGAAAATTAGAATGGGTATTGCTATATGATGGGTTTTTTTCCACTCCAGGAAGAGAGGGAGTTTTTTTTTTTCCTAACATTTTGCCTTTTAATCTACCTTGGAACCCAAATGCCCAGTTTAGAGTTAGAAGCTATAATTTGAGCGGTTCCACCACAAATGTGCGCACAACAAAAGCGCGCCTGACTAAACCGCGGTGTCTAAAGCGCGGTGACAAAACCGTGCGACGAATTAGCAACTAATTAGCCCTAAAGCGCGCCGACAGAAGCGCGCTGTAATGTAACCCTCAACCTAACCCTAAACCTAACCCTAAACCTAACTGTAAATCTTACCTTAAATGAAATCGCGCTTCTGTCGGCACGCTGTTGTCGGCGCGCTGTTGTCGGCGTGCTTCTGAAATCGCGGTTTTAGCGCTGCGGTGTTGTTGGCGCGCTTATGACGTTCGCGCTTTTGACGGGTCACGAATTTGAGCTGGGAGACCTAGAGTCAAGGCTCCACCTAGATCACAAAGTTTAGTAGATGACCAAAGGCCAATTGTCTTCTCTCAATTCAATCAAATCTCAGAGTTGGGTGGAGGGAGAGAATAAATGAAAGCAGATCCTCCTGTGAGGCATCTTGAACATAGGAGGCCAGATGGATTCAATTCAGTGCATTTACAGAAAGTGAGATCCTTGGTGCTCTCTGGGCTTAGTGATTTTCTTACAGATGTTTCATGACTAAACTAAGTAACCTCAAGCTCAGAGAGCACCAAGGACCACCACAATTCAATCCAGAGTTACAAATATTCTCTTCTATCAGTACTTTCAGAAGGTTCAGCTTTTGTACTACTTAGTAACCTTGTGGGATCTGATAAGATTTCTAAAGCAGCAAGGGAAAGGTGCTCAACAGAACAGAACAAGCATCCCTCTAAAGATTTTTCTCAAAGTTGATTTACACCTATTTTAATTTCCTGGCCTTCTTTCTTTCCTCCCTCCCTCCCTCCGTCCCTCCCTCCCTCTTTGGATCAGTATTTGATGACGTGGCCTTCCTTCCTTCCCTCCTTTCCTTCTTCCTCCTTTCCTTTCTTGTTTCAATATCTTCTTCCAGATAGTTCTGGGAAGCTTTACAAAATGAGAAAGAAAAGAAAAGAAATAAGGAGCTTTAAGACTTGATAATGTCCATCTGTAGACAATGGAGGTGATTTGCTTAGAGGTTTAGTCTTCCTTTGATGGGTTTTCTTAGCACGACCATCTGTTGAACAGTGGATGAAACATTTATGACTCCAGGCTTCTGCATGGTGCAATGACAAGGGAATCCCTTTTCAAACACAAGATCTGATATTCACGCCTTGGATCTGCTGCTGGAAGAAAAAATAGTTGAACTTCGTTAAGATGCACCAAGTGTCTGAGCAACTGAGCAAAGTACTTTTTATTTTTCAATCTAGATGCTTCCTTCTTCGCTTTAGCCTTTACAATATCAGTGGGCATATATCAGCTTTCTGCCTTTCATGCAGTGGTGGATTTCAAAAAAATTTAGAACCTCTTCTGTAGGTGTGGCCTGCTTTGTGGGAGTGGCTTGCTGGCCATGTGACTGAGTGGGAGTGGCTTGGCAGTCATGTGACTGGGTGGGTATGGCCAACTTGTAAAATGTGGTGAAACTCACTTAACAACGCTCTTGCTTAGCAACCAAAACGTTGGCTCAGAAACTCTGGCATTTGAAGCACGCAAGTCTTAAAGCTGTCAAGTTACAAGACTCTTGCACCCCCTAACCCTTTAGGAAAAAAAAACCCAGGGGTGTTCAAACTTGAAAGCTTTAAGACTTGTGGACTTCAACTCCCAGAATTCCTCCTCTCGCTCTTCATCTTGATGATGTGCGGACGGGCGGGGGGAGGGAGGGAGCTGGAACCGGTTCTAAATGGCACTGTAGATTTGTGGAACCTCTTCTATAGAAGAGGTTAGAACTGGCAGGAACCCACCCCTGGAATTCAAGAAGTAAACATCTGTTATGCTAAGAAAAGTCAATTCAAATGTGAAACCGCGTGATCTGATCCCAAGCCAGGTCTATGTGATTAATTTGCATCTTTCAATCTTCTGTAAGCTCCACAAAATTTGGAAAAAGAGAAATGTGGCCTTCCACAGAGAATACTTGCTGGTATGTTTATTTGTTAGGCTAACTTCAAGAGGTCCTTCACGCTCTCCCAACGAGGTTGTATTTTGCTAATCCCTTCTCTTTTTCAACATAAACATTCCATCAGAAACAGGGTAGAGGGAATTCTGTATTATGTCTATCACATGCCCGAAGGATACGCCTTCTTCCTGTGGAACGCAGGCTGCTCCTTCAGTCCCAGAGGTAGTCACTTGATATCAGAAATCATCAGCTTCTTTAGTGAGAATGACACACTTACATCAGCAGGACCTCTTAAGCAGCCATGTAGTGATCAAAGAGAATCGCGGGACAGCATCTGTTAGGCCAAAGGAACTGCTTCACATCATTACATGCGCCAAGCTGTCAAAGCTGCCTGTGACCTATCACAGCTACTTGTAACTATCACCCTACTCAAGTTGCTGTCAAAACCGAAGAGAGGCTCTCAGGAACCGTCACACACTTCTCGAGTAGGGTTACGTAGAGAAGGACTACTTTGAACCACTGGGTTATCTACAAGGATGTACCACAGGGGGGGGGTGGGAAATACTTATGAAACTGAAAAGCAAAAGGGGTTTTTCGCCCTTTTTAATCTTTTGAACGGGCAGTCTTTTCTTTTTCTTTGCGATTAAAAGTCGTGAGTACTCAATAGAGCAGTGTTTCTCAACCTTGGCAACTTGAAGATGTCCGGACTTCAACTCCCAGAATTCCCCAGCCAGCATTTGCTGGCTGGGGAATTCTGGGAGTTGAAGTCCGGACATCTTCAAGTTGCCAAGGTTGAGAAACACTGCTATAGAGCATTATCTTTGTCCCCTAGCTAAGCTACGGCAGGTAAACATGCGGAAACAAAGAAATCATGTGCAAAGTAGAGCAGCATAGCATAATCTGAGTGATTAGAATCGTCTTTTTCTCTCTCGCACACTCTTTCTTCTTTTTTTCATATTCCAAAGGGGAACAGCTCAGGTATGACTAACGTGCTATCACAGAAATTTACTGACAAAGCTATTTTGGAAGCAGAAAATTTGCACGCTCTGTGCAAACCATGCGACTTTAAAGAATCAGCAAAAGAGAGTCAGGTATGAGTTACAGACGTGGTTCTCGTCAGAATAATATGGACCGAGATGTTACCGCTTCTTACAGCCATAACCATACAAGTTATTGCTTCAGGTGTGGTACAGTAATTGTGAGTAGCATGAATGGCCACCTTCTGCTAAACAGGCAACATGCTAGGGTTAGGGTTAGGGTTAGGGTTAGGGTTAGGGTTAGGGTTAGGGTAAGGGTTAGGGTTAGGGTTAGGGTTAGGGTTAGGGTTAGGGTAAGGGTTAGGGTTAAGGTTAGGGTTAGGGTTAGGGTTATAACATACAAGCACACATCATAGGTCCATGATGGAGAACCTATTGCACACATGGCACAGGTGACACACAAGCTGTCGCCCCAGCTCGGTTCCACTACGCATGCGCGCAGTCATCCCGCTGGCCAGCTGGTTTTCGGGTCTCTGCCTTGCATGCACGGGGAGGCTGCATGTGGGAGACACATGCACATGGGGAGGGGAGGGCACATGTCCGGGGGTTGTACACATATGCACGGGGGTGCGGGGAGTCATGGGGGTCACGCATACATGTATTGGGGGGACAGGGGAGCATGGGGGGGCAGGGCACACGAGGAGGTCACACGTGCATTGCATTTTTGTTGTTGTTGTTGTTGTTGTTGTTGCTGCCAGAGCTTCCTAGTCTTCCTCTTCTACCTTGTTGTTTTTGATCCATTGTTCTCCCTTCCTAGCAGATCCAATCAAGCTTTTCATCCCCATAACAGTGAGGTTTGCAGGAGATCCTTGGTGATTTTCTTCTCTGCGGTGCAGACAGACCAGAAAATGATTGAGATTCTGGAGCCTTTTTCCCAGGAATCCTCAGATTGCAACTTTATTGTCATCTGATTTTTTATTTTTATTTTTTTGCTAAGTGTCAAGCAATTAAAAATATTCACCCTCTCAAGAAAGCAAGCAATATTTAAATCATTTTAAAAATTAATTTAACTTAGGAGGAGCACAGCATCTGGCTGGGGGATTCTGGGAGTTGAAGTCCACAGGACTTAAAGTCGCCAAGGTTGAGAAACACTGATATATATCTTTATGGAAATCTTTACAAGATATACACTGTAGATAGAAAAAAACAGAGTTTTATTTTCCATCTGTTTTGCTTGTTTTCAGGTAAGCATTCTAAGTTTAGTTCTAACTTTTTATCTTTTCATTTTATGAAACTCATGTGCGGTCTTAGTTCCTCCACACAAATCTGATTTAACTATATTTGTGCATCTCCTTTGCAATATATATATATAAATTTCTTACCTTGCCAGGTCTATCAAAACTAGATGCTCTGGGTATGCCACTTAACACTATTTGAGCTATATGTCAAAAAGTGCGATAGTGCTTTAATGATGTATAACAATATATCTTCAGGGCTATGGCGTACTTATGAAGTATGAGTTTCATACATCCTAGGAATGCCATAGGTTTGACACCATATTACTCAAATACTTAGCAACACTTAGAAAGATCAGAATAAATTGCGGTGGGTCTTAGTTTTCTCAAAATGTTAGTGTGTCTTCTTTTAGTAGCTAACCTTAAAATAGTCATTAAAAATATATTTTTTTTAAAAAAAGATTAGTACACCTTAGCAGGAACAAAGCTCTATATAAAATCTAATTTGCCAAATGAGTTAGAAAAGGCATCGCCACCTGTTTATAAAATGTTCCAAAGACACGTTTTTAGTGTCAGATTCTATGCAATATTATGCATTCCAGTGAATTCTGACAAATGGGATATTTTTTCAATCCGCTACAATCTATAAAAAGCCAATGAAAAAACTCCGTTGATAGCTATATACTTCGTGTGACAAAACTGCACTCCCTATTTTCTACCCCGCATATTTTTCAAGTACTGCATGCCAAAAATCTTATAGCAGATATTTCAAAAATATTCCTATACTAATAATATGTTTATACTGATGTAATTTTATATATTTGATATTTTAAAGTCAGTTCTAACCTCTTCTATAGAAGAGGATCCACAAATCTACAGTGCCGTTTAGAACCGGTTCCAGTTCCCTCCCCCCACCCATCCGCACATCATCAAGATGAAGAGCGAGAGGAGGAATTCTGGGAGTTGAAGTCCACAAGTCTTAAAGCTGTCAAGTTTGAACACCCCTTGGGGGGGGTTCTAAAGGGTTAGGGGTGCAAGGGTCTTGTAACTTCACAGCTTTAAGACTTGCGTGCTTCAAATGCCAGAGTTTCTGAGCCAACATTTTGGTTGCTAAGCAAGAGCTTTGTTAAGCGAGTTTCACCACATTTTACAAGTTGGCCACGCCCACCCAGTCACATGGCTGGCAAGCCACTCCCACCCAGTCACATGGCCCATTCTGCAGATTAAATAGGGTAGAGTACTTTGTAATTTCCAGATGCTTTGAACTCCCAGCGTAGCCAAAAATATTACATGGGCTCTTGAGGTCCCAAAACATCTGAAGGTTTTCACTCACTTTTTTTTTAACTCCAGCAAAGCAGCTTTGTTGCTTCTTCAGATGCTTCAGATGTACGAACTGTTATACCAATGCAGGGGAAAATGTTATTACAATTATGTAGCGATGGGTAACTTAGCTTGATTTTAAAAAAATGAATGTGCTGTGCAATTACTAATACGATGACTTCCCTTTGCATTATTGGTAACTTGGTAGCTCTGACTCTGAATTAGGATCCTGGACTTCATTCTGTCAATCTACTACCTGTGTGCAATCGAGATTAAAAGACAGAGGCATTATGAGACCTATTCTAACTGTGCCTTACTTGATTTGTGTGGTTGAAACCATACCTTGATTGTATTGGTTGTTTTTTTTAATCTTATCTCCTATGTTTTTTATTTATTTTTGCTCAGCTTTTAATTTTGTTTCAGCCACCTAGAGTCACGTGTTTGAGAGGAGCGACCGTATAAATTGAAATCATAATTAATTGTTGGCATTTAAAATAATCAGTGAGATAAATCCAGTCCCGCCTGGGCCTATTCAGTCATTCCAATAGAGGTGAACAGTGAGATTCACCATCAGTGTGTCAATGGGAACAAGGCGAAAGTGGATTCTTTAAATAAACTCTTGAGCAATTTGTCTTGTTATTTAAATAAATTTGACACTCTATGCAATCTAAACTGCTCTGACTAAGATGCTTCCTTGCATTGTCTTCATTGGCAGACAAATCAACAGCCTGATGGATGGAGGCAGAAGTAGGGAGTTGGATGAAGTATTATATGCAAGTATATTTGGAGTATGGATGTGCTTTTTATACTCGAAAAACATCTAAGAGGGGGGGAATGAAAAATTGCTGAAATGTAGTATGTTTAACAATTAAGAACTCAAATGTAAGGCTGGAAAAGAGATAATATGAAAGATTATATGAAAGAAAGCTTTGGTTACAAGCATTAAATAAATACAGTATGTTACATCATTAACTCAATAAACTAAATGGAATCCACCTCTCAATCTTCTCTTTATAAGAATTATGCAGTCCTGCATTTAAAGTTAGAAAATCTAGAAATCTCTACTTAAAAAACAACAACCCCAAAACAATATTTAATGTTATGCAGCAATACCAGATCAAGCTAGACTTGACGTGAGATGTTTGGGAAACTGAATTTCAATCTAAAAAAAAAAAACCCCAATGTGCTAGTTCTATGCTCAATACTCCATTGTGGTGAGAAACACTCTTTTAATCCCATAGCTACATTTTAGCCCCAGATTAACACCAGCTAATCTCTAAAATTGTTCTATCTTGCAGAAGAAAAGAGTTATAGACTTAAAAGCTAAAGGGGTAGTAGAATTAAATGGTGGAAGAGAAACAGGAATTTTTAAAGATAATTCTAATACATTCTCATAAATTGAGAAGTATGCATTTGTATGTATGTATGTATGTGTGTGTGTATGTATGTATGTATGTATGTACGGCATATATATACATACATACATACATACATACATACATACATACATACATACATACATATATATATGTGGTATATATATGTGGTGTTTTTTTTAATTTGGACTCTTTTTTTATTTGGACTCTTGTGACGAGCCGAAGGACAGATGATGGAAGCAGTTAGCTTCCTCCCATAATTGGGGCTTACCAGGGGTTGTAAAAATATATATATAGGATCAGGATTTACAACTTCAAACTCTTCTTGAGAGCATAACCAAAGAGACTTTTACTATACATGAAGTACATTGCTGCCCAATAATTCTTGCCCAAGCTCTGCTGGCTGGAGAATTCTGGGAGTTGAAGTCCACAAGTCTTAAAGTTGCCAAGTTTGGGAACCACTGATCTAGAGGGCACCCAGTTTGGAAAAGGCTGCCATAGTCGTGCTGTCAACTATATCTGTAAAGCTTAATTCATGAGATGTTTCAAGGCTATTTCTCTTCCCTCCTCCTTATTCTCCTTGCAAAACATAATCCAAGTTTGCAAACATAATTGGAGTTTCCCAGTGAAATTGTTTCCTTTTTGTCTGTTCTTAACCTTCCTTCCTGCTGGTGTTAGCATCCTCTGCTTGTTTGTGGGCTGTTTTCAGCAACACACAGGTTTCAGCAGAGACGTGGCTTCCGGAGAGATGTTGGGAAGGGACATCACGCCAGCATCGCTGTTATCAGTGAGCCAAAAGTTCCTACTATCTCCAGCTGAACTTGTTTGGCAACCCATGCAGGAAGTTGAGAGCTAGCACTACTACTCACAATACTACTCACAGAATCTAAGGGCCAATTCAAATATTTTGCCCTGTTCAGAGTCTGAATCTTCTTGGCCCATTCCAATAACCTGCTATAGAACTTTCAAGACCCCTCCCCACTTTTAAAAATTATTGAAGACCCAAAAAGACAGCCAAGGTGGCGCAGTGGTTAAATGCAGCACTGCAGGCTACTTCAGCTGACTGCAGTTCTGCAGTTCGGCGGTTCAAATCTCACCGGCGCAGGATTGACTCTGCCTTCCATCCTTCTGAGGTGGGTGAAATGAGGACCCTGACTGTGGGGGCAAGTTGCTGACTCTGTAAACTGCTTAGAGAGGGCTGAAAGCCCTATGAAGCGGTATATAAGTCAACTGCTATTGCCAGGGCAGCCCCGCAGGCCAGATCTAAGCACCCTGTGGGCCGGATCCGGGCCCCTGGCCTTGAGTTTGGCATAAAATAAAGTTTTCCTGGGTAAAGGGGATTAAATCGTACAGTCCAACATTTTCCATATATGTAAGTGCAGGTACTGAAACTAAAAGCGGAACAAAGAAAGAATCTCACCAATTAGGAAATCAATGCATCCATAAGCTTTGCAGAGTCCTTCCAGGGCAGAGGTGGGTTCCTACCAGTTTGCACCAGTTCGGTAGAACCGGTTCGTCAAATCTACCGAACCTACAGAATAGGTTCCAAAATTTTTGAAACCCACCACTGACACACACAGAGAGAGAGAGAGAGAGAGAAAGAGAAAGAAAGGAAGAAAGAAAGAAATAAAGAAAAAAAGAAAAAAGAAAGAAAAAGTGAGAGAGAAATGAAAGAAAAAAAGGAAAAAGGGACAGAGAGACAAAAGGAAGGAGAGAGAGAGAGAGAGAAATAAACAAACAAACAAACAAACAAACAAACGGCCGGCAAGCCACTCCCACCAGGTCCCATGGCTGGCAAGCCACTCCCACAAAGGAGGCCACAACCACAGGGTAGGTTCAAAAAAATTTTGAAATCCAGCACTGTTCCAGGGTGTTCATTGATTATGGGTGTTGTATAAATGTTAAATAAATTTCATTAAAGATCAGATTTCTTTCAATTTCAAGTAAACCAGCAGGAACCTAAAATAATAATAATCCATCTATGCAACAGAAGATAGTGATCAGAACAGTTTTTGCTGAACAGCCTCCAAGATATGACAAAGTCTGAATATGTAAGTATCCATTTAGCCACTAGATTTCTTGCATGCTTTGAGGTGGTTACTATTCCTTAGCTGCACTGGGTGATTGTTCTGAATACAAAGAGAAGAATGTCTCCTCATTATTTTAGCTCCTAGAGGAAGGAGAAGGCATAAGTTTAAGAAAGAACAAATAAACATTATAAACAAAATTACCACCGGGGCCATCTGCTTTGGCATGATGTCTTAGGGCAGCTCCCTGAGGAAGGTGCCTTTATAATACAGATGATTGGATAAAAGAATCTATTATCCAGTGGATGAAATCTCAGTCCAGAAGAATTGTATTTGATGAGAAACCATGTCAGTGTAATGGACATTTTAAAGCAAACATTTCAGAGTACTAGTGTTACTACTATTGCTACTATATCAGCTTTCCCAGAGAAGTCGGGTTCAAATAGCCACCAAAATCTATTGCAAATTTTGCAAAGCTTTTGACCTGTATCATCTTATTAAACTTTTATGAAAAATCAATGGAGTTCAATCACGTTATGGGCTGTTCCTCACACATGTGTCAGTGGTAAATGGAGAAGTCTATTTATCCCAAAGTCCGGGAGGGGGGAAACACTTCAAATTATAAAGAGGCTGCCTGTGAGTATATCTTTGGTTATTCTTAGGAATTTAAATTTTTAGGGAAATCAAGTCAAATAATCCGCAGGAAAGGCTGGAATAGAGAATAAACCATACGCTTAGAACAAATCATTCTTGTAACGATACAACCTCATTGGCTTTATCGCCAAATATGTGAGCATAGGACAGCATTTTCAAATTATTCATTTTGGATTGTTTTCTAGCTATTTGGAATACTCAACAAACGCAATAGCTTTGCTGTAAACAGAAGTTTGTGAACGAGTAAGCATATTTCTTGTTCCTTTAGAAAACAAACTGGATGTTGAACTAATGCACATTTAGCCAGCCCTCTACATATTGAACTATATAAATGCACAGCGTTTCTCAAGAAATAGATTTTAGTAGAGTATTTTTTTTTTAAATGGAAAAACATGCATTTGTATCAGTCATGAGCTACAGAAAATGCAAGAAACATGAATGCATTTTACGGCCAAATTTAAAAAATAAAATCAGTTGTAAACATAAGAAATTAAAGCATCACCCTGTGCTGTATATTACCTTAATAGTATCAGTGACTATATTTTTACTAAACTCCCCCAACCCTTTAAAACCACTGACCATAATGAATCAACAATAATAAATGATAGTGATAGATACCTTTAAAGCAGTGTTTCTCAACCTTGGCAACTTTAAGTCCTGTGGACTTCAACTCCCAGAATCCCCCAGCCAGCACACCAGGAAGCCCCGCCCACCCTCCCAGACATCATCATGGATGCTCTGTGCATCCTATTGAGCACACGCTCCCGCTTCCAACCTGGTAGGGAAGATAAGAGGATTTCATGCCTGAATTGAAGCCAGCCTAAAAGTAAAATTTAACAGTATGACTATGATGGAAGACGCTAAGACATTGTGGAGAGGAAACTTGAGATAATACAACATTGACCCTAGTCACATATAGGAGCAACAAGAGGGATATTTGGTGGGGATACCACTTGCGATGTACCAGACAGAGAATGGGCTCAGCTTTTTATTACGTGGCAGGGTTAATGTTTCTTGTTTCTCTCTTCTAACCTGGTTCCAAACCACCAGCAGGAAAGGGAAAGGGAAATAAACAGGAGGACTTTGTTTCTCTGAGTCACCAAATAAAATATATTCTTATCCCCACCCCGTTTGTGAACAGAGATTCCCTTGTAAACAAGTTGGCAGCACACCCCTGAATTTTCCTGACATTGTCCATCAACTTGCTCATTCAACGATAAAAATGGAAATCAGATTTTTTTTTCCCCAGCATCCTTTTCTATTCTACCATGGATGAAAGAAGGAGGCTTTGAAACTCATAACAAATCGTTCGTCTGCCTGCCAACCTTGGTAAGATATGCTTCTTTTCATTCCAGCTGCTTTTATAATGTTCTCATTATAAAAGAAATATAAGATTAAGATTAAGATTTAGTTTATTTGTATGCCGCCCTTCTCCGGGAGGGACTCAGGGCGGCGAACAACTCAAAAGGGGAAAAGGGGATACAAACACAATACACGTAATTAAAATACACAAGAGTCATACAGCCATACAAGTCGAGAGGGGAGGGGAACTCATCAACCCCAGGCCTGCCGGCACAGCCAGGTTTTGATGGCTTTCCGGAAGGCCTGGAGAGAGGTGAGGGTCCGAATCTCCGCGGGGAGTTCGTTCCAAAGGGCCGGAGCTGCTACAGAGAAGGCCCTCCCCCGGGTGGTAGCCAGATGGCATTGGCTGGTAGACGGAACCCGGAGGAGGCCGACCCTGTGCGATCTGACGGGTCTATGGGAGGTAATTGGCAGCAATTGGTAATTGGGAATAAGCATTGTGACAAATGGCCACAAGATCAAAGGGGTACTTGAGATCATCACTCATTATTAAGGGAATATCCAGCCCAGCCTTTCCCCAACTGGAAGTCTCCAAACAAGTTATAGTACATATAATCATCCAGAATTCCCAGCCAACACATTGGTTGGTTGGTTCCACCACAAAACCGCGGTAGACTAAAGCGCGCTCGCCGAAAGCGCGTACATGACGTCATCACAGCGCGACGAAAACAGCACGCTGTGAGCGGTAAACTTAAAATTAACGTGTAAATCTAAACCTAACCCCCCCAAACCTAACCCTAAACCTAACCCTAAGCCTAACCCTTAACCTAACCCTAAACCTAACCCTATACCTAACTCTTCACCTAACGCTAAACCTAACACTAACCCTTAACCTAACCCTTAACCTAACCCTAACCCTAACCCTAAACCTAACCCTAACGCTTAACGTAACCCTAAACCTAACCCTAACCCTTAACCTAACCCTAACCCTAACCCTAACCCTAAACCTACCTTACCTTTATGTGAATTGGCTTGCTTTAAAAGCGCTTTTTAAAGCACCCTTTTTTCTCCGCGGTCGTATTTGTCACGCTGCTGATGACGTCAGGTACGCGCTTTAATCGGGCGCGCTTTAGTGGACCGCGGTTTTGACGGGTCACGTGGTTGGTCATGCTGGCTACGAATTTTGGGCCTTGAACTCCCAGTATATCTACAAGGCATTTGATGTAAAAAAATCTAGTCTAGACTCAGGCTTTAAAACAAATAACCTAAAAAGTTTTTTTTCTTTAAAGCACACTATTTTCAGGGGGGGGGGGGGAATTTAAGAAATTCCTGGATGAGAAGTGAGACATCTTCAAGGAAAAAACAAAGGAAGTTGAGATGCCTTTTGGAAAAGCACCTTTGGGACGATCATGGCCTTGATGACTGGGAATCAATTCTGGGTTCGGTTAATCTGATTTATTGAAAGTAGCAGGAATTAAACATATGAATACTCAAGAGAATATACGGCACAATGTGGCTGTATTCTGAACAGCCTTGAAAAGTTGAGCCCAGGAACTGCCATCTTCATTTAGAACAGTGGTCCCCAAACTTGGCAACTTTAAGACTTGTGGACTTCAACTCCCAGAATTCTCCAGCAAGCTCTGGGAGTTGAAGTCCACAAGTCTTAAAGTTGCCAAGTTTGGGAACCACTGATTTAGAACATAACGCATATGAGTTGGAAGGGATCTTGGAGATTTTCTACTCCCTGCTCAAACAGGAGACTCTATAACATTTCAGACAAATGGCTACCCACAACTTTTGAAGGCAAGCTCTTCCACTGATTGATTGTTCTCACTGTCAGGAAATCACTCCTCAATTCTAGGTTGCCTCTCTCCTTGATAGGTTTCCATCCATTGCTTCTTGTTCTTTCTTCTGGTAATCTGGAAAACAAATTGATCTCTTCTTTGTGGCAGTCCCTCAAATATTGGAACGCTGCTATCATGTCACCCCAATCCTTATTTTCATTAGACTAGATGTACCCCATTCCTGTAAATGTTCTTCATATGTTTTAGCCTCTAGCCCCCTAATCATCTTTGTTGCTCTTCCCTGCATTCTTTCCAGAGTCTCAACATCTTTTTTTTATACTGTGGTGACCAAAACTGGATGCAGGATTCCAAGTGTGGTCTTACCAAGGCCTTCACATGATCTTGATTCTATCGCTCTGTTAATGCAGCCTAGGATCGCATGGGTTTTCTGGTCAGCTGAGCATATTGTTTGTTTGGATCATACGTGATTGTCTACTATATAAATATAATAAATATAATAAACTGAACTGAACTGAAATACTAGGACTCCAAGGTTCCACTTGCAGTTACTACTATTGAGTCAAGTTTCATCTAATCTGTATTTGAACATTTGTTAAGGTAAAGGTAAATGCTTCCCTCGCACATATGTGCTAGTCATTCCCGACTCTAGGGGGCGGTGCTCATCTCCGTTTCAAAGCCGAAGATCCAGCACTGTTCCAAAGACATCTCCATGGTCATGGGGCCAACAGGACTAAACGCCGAAGGTGCATGGAACGTTGTTATCTTCCCACCAAAGGTGGTTCCTATTTTTCTACTTCCATTTTTAATGTGCTTTTTTACATAATTGCATTTTTACATACTGCTAGGTTGGCAGAAGCTGGGACAAGTAACGGGAGCTCACTCCGTTACACGGTGCTAGGGATTTGAACCACCAAATTGCCGACATTGTTTTTAATAATTCTTTTTAATGTTTTTCATTTCTGTAAGCCGCCCGGAGTCCTCCGGGATTGGGCGGCATAGAAATTTAATAAATTAATGAATGAATGAATGACCTTTCTGATCAAGCAGCTTAGCGTCTTAACTACTGAGCCACCGCGTCCCTTCAAGCATTTGTTAAAATGCTCCAAATGTGACACCTGAAGAAGTCACTAGGTTAATTTCAAAATAGTTTACAGAGATATGGAAATATAAATGATGACTCTGTCCAGGGCTGATTGAAGTTGTGGTAGAGGAGAGAAGAAAGGAGGGAAGGAAGGAGGGAATGTAGGAGAGAAGGAAGGGGGGAAGGAAGGAGGAAAGGAAGGGGGAAAGGAAAGAGAGAAGGAGAAAAGAAAGGAGGGAAGGAAGGAAGGAAGGAAGGAAGGAGGAAAGGAAGGAGGGAAGGAGAGAAGGGGGGAAGGGGAAGGAGGGAGGGAAGGAAGGAAGGAGGGAAGGAAGGAAGGGGAGTAGGAGAGAAGAAACGAGGGAAGGAAAGAGGGAGGGAAGAAGAAGTAGGACCATTGTAAAAATAAAAAATTAAATAAACCAATCCTAGTGGAAAAAACAAAAAACAAATTCTGTTTTAAAGCCTATGCGACTAGGAAACAAATGATGACATCTTATAATGTTGTCTATTTTGTTTTATTTTGCATTGTTTCATGCAAGCTGTTGATTGTATTACATAATTGTAGAAATAAAAAAAATGAAGCTGTGGTAGAAAAAAATCAAATAATAACCTATAGCACCCCCTGCACCCCCTCCCTTTTGACCAAGAATGGTGTATGCTAACCGGGGGGGTCTTGTTATTATGTTATCTTTCAATGCAATGGCATATTTTTCTGGTGTTTCTAATTCTCATAGTAAATTTGTCATGATTTTTAATGCCAACGGTTACAATTTCTCTATTCTGCTTTATTGTGACTGCATTTCAATGACAAGGTTTGGAAGCACCTGGAAACTTTTATTTAATTGAAGTAGAAGACTCTTTCAAACATGACATATGAATCTTTCAAACAGCTAAATATGAAATCTGGGGTCACAATTTATGAAGGAAGGAAGAGGTGTGCGGATTCCTTTTTTCAATCTCTGTGTGCCCACATTACCTTGCCCTTTTTATTACATATTCTCTGGGCAGATACCAGGTGTCAATTATATTTGTGGAATACTGCTGTTCAACTAATAAAATCCTTCAAACTTTAATCTTCTCTTTTTATAAATCAAAATGCCATCTCAGAGAGATTTCAACCTTAATTGTAGCAGCCCAAGAAAAGTTATAGTTATATCTTAAAGAAATTAATCCCTTATGTCTAGAATCATCTAATTTTCTTTTGGATTAATGAGAAGATGTATCATTACTTGATTTATTAATGAGAACACATCTTTAATCAGGGTAGATGAGAATTAAAATTATACTGATTTGGGTTGCTTAGTTTTTAGATTGTTTGGGAGCTGGAAAGTAAAAAAAAAAGGAAACATTAAAAATAATATCATTTTTTTTGCTATTTATGTAGTTCTCAAATTCTCAAAAGGAAACTTTCTTTGTATATTATCTTTTCCTGTAACTGACAAATGTGATTTAGAGTATATGATGGTTTCCCTGTGTAAGAAAGACGCACCGACCCCTTTATAAGTGAATTTTTAATGCAAAATGAGCCGTGATTGCACTAAAATCTATTCTATGTCTGAACAAGAAGGTAGTTGACACATACTTTCAAAAACACTCCTGTATTTTTCTTATACAGGTAATCCTTGACTTAGGATCACAAATGAGCCCAAAATTTGCTAAGTGAAAAAAATGTTAGGTGAGTTTTGGCCCATTTTATGACCACTGCTGTTAAGTGAATAGTTACGTTATTAAGTGAAGTTCCCAATTGATTCTGGTTGTCAGAAGTTTGCAAAAAGTAATCACATGACCCCAGCAGTGGTGGGTTTCCATTTTTTTTACTACTGGTTTGCTTGTGTGCGTGCACAACGCTTTTGCGCATGCGCAGAAGCATCTGGGCGGGTGAGTGGAGCCTCCTGCCACCACCACTATCGGTTCTTATCAAACTTCAGCTCTTCAGAGTTATGAGTAAATCAATGAGCTCTTTATAAAGTCCACATACCTTAATCAAGGAACTATTAAGGAGACAAACAATCAAGCAGATACACAATTGTCTAATAAAAAAAAAACACCACCAACATTGGCGTGGCAAGGTATTGTATATAAACAGTAAGCAATCACCCTCCTCATACTGATGATGTTATCTAGTTGGGTAATGAAACATCTGCAAGGAAACAACCAGCGGAGCACCAAGGTCTCCACATTTCAACCCTGAGCTTATAGATATTCTCTTCTAGAGTCCACATGGTTTTCCCCTGTCATCATCTGAAGTAGGAATTTCTTTTATCACTTGGCTGAAAACTTTGATGTCAACTTATAGGATGGAGTATGCTAACTGGAGAATCCACCCAGTTCTTTTTTTTGTTGTTGTTGTTGAATTTTTATTTTAAACACATAAGCACATCAACAGAAACAAACACATAACTTAAAAACAACATAGGAACAATAAGTTCCATCGTATATCATACCGCAGTTCCGAATCGGTTTCTTTGCAGTTAGTGTTTTCCCTTCTATACATTTCTATCTTTCGTTCATAATCTCCTTATTCGTTATCCATTTGTATGTACAATTCTTTATTTATTTATACTTAGCTACTTATGATCAAGTATTATTTACCTATATTGTGCTTTATATTTTTACTGTCATTTATTCTCTTACATACAGTTATAGGTATACATTCACAGAGTTATTCTTTTTCTTTGCCATTCTTATATTATTATTATTATTCCATTTAAAAGGTTATAAGGTATCCATCCAGTTCTAAAGAAAGCTAATTAAAATAATCAGTGGATGTAAGGTTGAAACAGTAAGGATTGCATAATCAACCCTTTTAAGCATGCTACCATTTATAAAACTGAGACTATTCTTTATTTACATCCAAAGGAGATTGTACCTAATCTCCTCTATCAGGAAGTATCCCTGAGAAGTAATCAATTTCAAATAAAAATACTGTTTTAGCATCTTTTCTGCTAATACAAGTGGTTGACTTATCCTTCTGTAATGCAATATAGTTTGAGTTAATTCAATAATTAGCATGCACTAAGTAAAACAGGATTCAGCAAACTTCCAGCAGCTTGTTTAAGGGATAAGAAGCCATGAGGAGAAAGAGATCTCCTAAGGAGTATGGAAAAACCTGCAGCTGAAGACAAGCCAGTCCGGATATGTAGCTCAGCCGCAGCATAAACAGGAAGTAGAGCAGCTTGCATTTGCTTTGACAATTTGGCTCCAAGGACTCATTGAAAGGGCCACGCTTTGACCTCTGTCAAGCAAGAATATATGGAGGCTATGCCAGGGTCTGATAAGCTTGACACCTTGAAGATACAGGCCAAATAGAAAGCACATCCCGGGAAGAAAAGTGGAGAGATCTATGCCCAGACAACCTGCTTTCCTCCGAAGAGCTCAGCTGATGGAGAAGAAACAGGGTCACACCTTCCATCATGCATCAGGAGTATTCTGTTCATTTCAATTTGATCCCAATTGCAGCTTTCCCTACGTTCCTATTCTGACATATACACGTGTGTGTGTGTGTGTGTGTGTGTATGTATGTATGTATGTATGTATGTATGTATGTATGTATGTATGTATGTATTTAGCATCACAACCCCTGGTATGCCCCAAATATAGGAGGAAGCCTACTGCTTCCTTTCTCTGTCTATCGGCTCGTCACAAGAGACCATCCAGACAGAAACCCAATATTTTTACTGTTGCCTTTGTTACATTTGTGTTGTATTTGTGCTGATAAATAAATAAAGGGAGACTAGTATAGATCTATTTCAAGCTATTTAGCTCTCATCAGCTAGCCATACCCTTACTGGGATTCGAACCTGGGCTGTATTACATATAAGGCAGATGTGTTAAGTTAAGTTAAGTTTATTTTATTTATATGCCGCCCTTTTCCCCAGAAGGGGACTCAGGGCGGCTCACAACTCAACTAAGGGAGGGGGATACAGACAAAAAATTTAAAACAACACGCAACAATACATAATTTAAAACACAAAATAGTCATACCATTCGAGAAGGGGGTAGAAGCTTTTTAGCCCCAGGCCTGTCGGAATAGCCAGGTTTTAAGGGCTGTGCGGAAAGTCTGGAGGGTGGTGAGGGTTCGAATCTCCACGGGGAGTTCATTCCAGAGGGTCGGAGCGGCCACAGAGAAGGCTCTCCTCCGAGTAGTCGCCAGTCGACACTGGCCGGCGGATGGAATTCGGAGGAGGCCTAATCTGTGGGATCTAATCGGTCTAGAGGAGGTAATTGTTAACCACTAAGCCACAAGGTTCTCCTCCTTTATCAGCTGAGCCAGGGAAATAGGTATGTATTTAGTGTCACAACCCCTGGTATGCCCAAATATGGGAGGAAGCCTACTGCTTCCTTTCTCTGTCTATCGGCTCGTCACAAGAGACCATATATATAAACTTTTTTGTGACCTAAAACCCACCCATGCCCTCTGGATTTCAAGCAAACTGCAAATATTCGTGGAATTAAAGAATAGATTATGTTTAATAAAAGAAAATTGACAGATGGGTATAAATAATGAACAGCTGCAACAGCAAATATAAAATCAAGCATCTAGCGAATATTAACCTCCCCCAGACGGGTGCCTTCATGTATTCCTGTGTACAATTTTCAGAAGACGTAACCAATTGGCAATATTGGGTGAAAATTCTGAGAAAGGTAACACAGATTACACAACCGTTAATGACTCCTTGATATCAGACAGGGGTATTTTCAGGTTTTACATGGTCCTATGAATTTAGTCCTCCTGCATTTCAAACCATATATTCCACCACTTGAATTGCAGCCTTTTCCGCAGGGAAATCAATTAGATCAGTGTTTCTCAATCTTGGGAACTTTAAGTTATGTGGACTTCAATTCCCAGAATTCCCCAGCCAGCATAACTCTGGCAACTGAAGCGCATATATCTTAAAGATGCTAAAATACACTGGATTAGATAATAGATAGGAAGAGAAACCACAGATAATTATTCGTATCAAAAAAAGGCAGAAAAATAATAACATCTGGCTATCGACATTTGAGAAGTCCCAATAAGGATGAAACCAACTACATTGTGCCTCCTAGTGGTAACTGAAAACCCCACTCCGGCCCTCCCCGTCCTTTAATTAGGCCGCTGTATGTGGCTGTGTGTAGTATTTTACTTGCGCTTTTATCTTTGTACAGTTTTTATTTCTTATGATTGTAAGCTGACCAGAGTTACCCTGATGGACGGCCAATAAATTAAATTAAATAAATAAACACAACACAACACAATGCCACACAGGTATTTTTACAGTGCATAAAACAGAGACATTCCCTCTCCATTAAGAATGTAAATTAAACAAAGCTCCATACGTACTATAAGATCTATATCTCTCTGATCTAAGAACTTAAGCAAAGGTGGGCTTCATCCACCATTCTGAGCCGAGGTGGCGCAGTGGTTAGAGTGCAGCACTGCAGGCTACTTCAGCTGACTGCAGTTCTGCAGTTCGGCTGTTCTAATCTCACCGGCTCAAGGTTGACTCAGCCTTCCATCCTTCCGAGGTGGGTAAAATGAGGACCCGGATTGTTGTTGGGGGGCGATATGCTGACTCTGTAAACCGCTTAGAGAGGGCTGAAAGCCCTATGAAGCGGTATATAAGTCTAACTGCTATTGCTATTGCTATTGAAAGAACTTCTATATATCCCTTCCTGGGACTACTAGGAGCTGTGGGTGGTATGGTGGATAGAATGCAGCATTGCAGACAAACTCCAGCAAACAGCCTGGAGTTCGATACTGATGGAGCTTAAGGTTGACTCAGCCTTCCGTCCTTTTAAGTTGGTAAAATGAGGACCCAGATTATTGGGGGCAACATGCTGACTCTGTAAATCACTTAAAGAGGGCTGTCAAGCCTATGATGTGGTATATAAGTCTAATTGCTATGTCTAAAGAATCCCAGTAAAGATGAATCATCATGGGATGCTTCCTGGTAGTCAACATAATGTATGTTCCTCCATAGACTTTAAGTAACTCTCTTCAGTCCAATTCTCTAGCTCCTAAATCTATCTTGAATAAGAATGTGAATTAAGACTGTGATTGTCTCAGTTTGACTTTATAGTTTCCGCTTGGGATATGGATGAGGGAATAAATGGGGAACTCGTCAAATTTGCAGATGACACCAAGCTGGCAGGAATAGCCAACACTCCAGAAGACAGGCTTAAGATACAGAAGGATCTTGACAAACTTGAACATTGGGCGCTATCTAATAAAATGACATTCAATGGTGAAAAGAGTAAGGTTCTATATTTAGGCAAAAAACCCGAAATGCACAGGTACAGCATAGGTGCAACTTTGCTCAGTAGTGGTAACTGTGAGAGGGATCTTGGAGTCCTAGTGGACAACCATTTAAATAGGAGCCAGCAATGTGCAGCAGCTGCCAAAAAAGCCAACACAGTTCTAGGCTACATAAACAGAGGGATAGAATCCAGATCACGTGAAGGGTTAATACCACTTTATAATGCCTTGGTAAGGCCACACTTGGAATACGGCATTCAGTTCTGGTTGCCACGATGTAGAAAAGATGTGGAGACTCTAGAAAGAGTGCAGAGAAGAGCAACAAAGATGATTAGGGGACTGGAGACTGAAACATATGAAGAACGGTTGCAGGAACTTGGTATGTCAAGTTTAATGAAAAGAAGGACCAGGGGAGACATGATAGCAGTCTCCCAATATCTCAGGGGTTGCCACAAAGAAGAGGGAGTCAAACTATTCTCCATGGCACCTGAGTGTAGAACAAGAAGCAATGGGTAGAAACTAATCAAAGAAAGAAACAACTTAGAACAGAGGAGAAATTTCCTGACAGAACAATTAATCAGTGGAACAGTTTGCCTCCAAAAGTTGTGAATGCCCCAACACTGGAAGTCTTTAAGAAGATGCTGGATAGCGATTTGTCTGAAATGGTATAAGGTTTCCTGCCTAGGCAAGGGGTTGGACTAGAAGACCTCCAAGGTCCCTTCCAACTCTGTTATTGTATTGTATTGTATATATTGGCTGGCCTGGGAATGTGAAATCCTAGAAAAGCCACACAACACACTCCAGGAAATCTTCTGATCTTATCCTCTTGGTGGTTCCCCACAAAAGACAATAACACAACTCCTTGATGACTCATTCACTCCAAACCTAGCTTCAAAATAATAATTTGTGGGGGGAATGGGGAAGCACTAACAGGAATTGGAAACCATGCCCTTAAAATTAACACCCCATAATGTTCTTCAAGCCTCTCAGTTTCATTATTAGCATTGTTTCGATTTTTCCACTTGTTTTATCCTAGTCTTTTGTCGTTTCTTGGCCTTATACCTCAGCTGAGTAGCTTATGCTTTACAAAGAGATTCTCAGTGGTGGGATTCCAAATCTTTTCCTATCGGTTCTAAGAGAGAGCACTTTGCGCGCACAGCACTCAAAGACCGCCAACGTGTCAGCGCTGTTGGTGAGCTGTTTTTTAGGCACAGCAATCTGCTCTGCCAAGCGAATCAGATGAACTAAAAAACAAGGGAATATAGGACAGGGGATAACGGCGGATGGAGGGCGAGGCCAACCAGAGGTGGCGTTTGCTGATTCTCTGAACTACTCAAAATTTCCGCTACCGTTTTGCCCAAACTGGTGTAAACCAGCTGAATACCACCTCTGGGTTTCATGACTGTTATCGCCAATGAGACCTCTTAATAACAGCACTGATGTATTCATCTATTCCTATGCTGCTTGTACATACACCCATATTACACCTATCTTCCGCGAGCTGCACTGGCTTCCTATTGGTCTCCAGACGCGCTTCAAGGTGCTAGTCATTACTTTTAAGGCCCTTCATGGTTTAGGACCTGGCTACCTGAGAGACCGCCTCCTGCCACTTACCTCCCAATGACCAACAAGATCGCACAGGTTAGGCCTCCTCCGGGTGCCGTCAGCGGGACAATGCCAGCTGGCAACTCCCCGGGGGAGGGCCTTCTCTGTTGCTGCTCCGGCCCTGTGGAACGATCTACCTGCAGAGATCCGGACCCTTACCACTCTCCCGGCCTTCCGTAAAGCCGTCAAGACCTGGCTGTTCCGGCAGGCCTGGGGCTGTTGATGGATATCCAACCCCGTTTAGATGGAATGAGTGACATGAATTTTAATACTGTATTTTTATTTTTTATCTCTATTTTTTAAAATTAAATGTTTCTTGTCTGTTGTGAGCCGCCCAGAGTCCCTATGGGAGTGGGCGGCATACAAATTCTAATAAACTGGAAACTTGAAACTACTGTGGAAATACAATAGAATAGTTTTTTTGGTCTGATTTAACCCATAATCCTTCTTCCCTTAAGATAAAACCATAAGATAAGACTGTTCCATGTTGGTGCTTGCAAGTTTGGAAAGTGATGGAGTGGGAGATTCATTTGCAAAAGCATCCATTCAGTGGAAATGGAAGAAAAAGCTCGCTGAGCATATTCAAAAGAGAGCCATTATCATACAATGCCCCGTTTCCTGCTGTTTTTAATGTGGCCGGGCACGTAGAGCCGAAGCATTTTCATACTGCTATTTTAACACATAAGCAACAATAGTTTACAAAATGATCGGGAAAGGAAAGGATGGGGCTGAGAGAGAGGTGACACAATATAAACTTTGCCACATGAAATACTGGAAGTTGATGTAAACAGCTTTTAATAGAACTGGACATTTGTTTAGCCCATCTGGACGTTCCATTGTGCGCAGCCCAACGCCGACTGCTGTGGGTTGGCAGTTGATGTACAGTAGGTTAAGTGCGAGCAAAACGCCACAACCCATTGCAAGGGCTCTGGGGAGAACTGTTTTGTGAAATACTCTTGTCAGGCTACTCTTGGGTCGCCTGCATCCTTCATGGGTCCCTGCCAAAAGTCCTCTGGCTTTGTTATTATTTTGAATCAAAGGCATAGCACACAATAGCTTTTATAGCGCTCCATGGCTTGGGCCCAGGGTACCTGCGAGACCACTTACTGCCACCGGTAGCCTCCCATCGTCCAGTACAATCCCACAGAGTTGGCCTCCTCAGGGTACCGTCGGCCAGACAGTGTTGGCTAGCGACCCCCAGGGGGAGACCCTTCTCTGTGGGAGCCCCTTCCCTCTGGAATAAGGTGCCCCCGGAGCTTCGTATAATCCCCGACCTCCAGTCCTTCCGACGCGCCCTAAAAAGTTGGGTTTTCCAGCAAGCCAGCCTGGCCTGAACAAAACAAAATAAATGATTGATTCAATTGTTAATTTTAATTTGAATTCTTTTTTAAAAAATGTCTCATTGTTAATTTTAATTGGGTTTGGGGATATCCTAATTTAATTTCTTTTTAACTTTTGTAGTATGTGTTTTCTTTTAATGTTGTACGCCACCCTGAGTCCTTGGGAGAAAGGCGGCATATAAATCGAATAAACCTCAAACCTCAATAGCTTTTACTCTTTGTTAAGGTTAGGCCAAAGTTATTTCAAGCAATTCTGAGGCGATCGACTGATGGAAATGGTTTCCAGGAGGGTCTCCATAGGTAATGCAAGAGAGTCAGTTATTTCTTCTGAGAGGCTTTGGCCTTTACAGCATATGTTCAATGACTGTAACAAGAGGAGGGAAGAGAAATGTTAGAATATGCAATCTAGTCCTTCCCAGATCTCTTGAGGCTACCAGTCACATGATTTCCCGCTGGATGGTTTTGCCCATATAGGTAGTCCACAACTGAGCCCAAATTTTTTATTGCTAAACAAGATAGTTGCTAAATGAATTTTTGCCCCATTTCAGGACCTTTCTTGCCACAGTTGTTAGATGAATCACAGCAGTTGTTAAATTAATAACATGGTCGTTAAGTGAATCTAGCTTCCCCGTTGCTTATCAGAAGATTGCAAAAGGTGATCACATGATCCTGGGACAACCATCCTAAATATGAGCCAGTTGCCAAGCATCTGAATTTTGATCATATGACCAAAGGTCACAAGTAAATTTTTCAGTGCCGTTGTAACTTTAGACAGTCACTAAATAAACTGTTGTAAGCCAAGGACTATCTGCATTGGCTGGGAATTCAGGAATTCATAACCCCAAGACAGCTGAATGGGGCCAAGTTGGGGGAGGCTCTTTCAATTACGTAAAACAATAATTTGCACTTCATAACTATGGCCATCTATACTGTATGGAGCACCAGGTATTAATTTATACGGAAGGGGCTACTTCAGTCTTTAAATCATCACTGTCTTTAATCAAATGGGGGAACGATAGCTTTGCATTATTTCTTCAAATGTGTGTGGAAAGGTTTTTATGGGATCATCTGATAAACCTATGACAAGACACGTAACAATGAAGTTTTTTCCTCTCTCAACAACTCCATGAGCTACTGTAGGCTGAACTTCACCTATCACCACCAGTGTCCATGATGAAGAGAAGATAACCCTGTGGTTTCTTGGTCCAAGTTCATATCGTATTCGTATTAAAACAGATTAATAATACACTGGCTATTAGTCAAGAAAACAGTTATTTGAAGGGTGCTTATCACAATCCATGTTATAATCATAACCCTACCTTATATACACATTAATTCCCGCCCTTTGGGGGGGTGTCTTAGTTTCTCAAAAAGTTTTGCTAATCTAGTATATTAGTTAAAACCTTAACAAGTGTATATTATAAAAAAATGCATGCTATTCTATATAAAACTAAAGTACCGTATATCACTGCAGTTGTGAAACTGCAATAAATTCTCTTGGCACTTTAACAAAAGTCAAATACCATGGCTAATTCAATCACCTTTATTTATTTGTACTGACCATATTAAAAAAAAGATATCTCCCACACCTCTCTTGGTTATTTTAAGGTGAAATTTCCCGTGGCACGTCAAAACCGCGGTCCACTAAAGCGCGCCCGATTAAAGCGCGTACGTGACGTCATCAGCAGCGCGACAAGAAAGAAAAAGGGCGCTTTAAAAAGCGCTTTTAAAGCAAGCCGATTCACATAAAGGTAAGGGTTAGGGTTAGGGTTAGGGTTAGGGTTAGGGTTAGGGTTAGGGTTAGGGTTAGGGTTAGGGTTAGGGTTAGGGTTAGGGTTAGGGTTAGGGTTAGGGTTAGGGTTAGGGTTAGGGTTAGGGTTAGGGTTAGGGTTAGGGTTAGGGTTAGGGTTAGGGTTACGTTAAGCGTTAGGGTTAGGTTTAGGGTTAGGTTAAGGTTTAGCGTTAGGTTTAGCGTTAGGTTAATGGTTAGGTTTAGGGTTAGGTTAAGGGTTAGGTTAAGGGTTAGGCTTAGGGTTAGGTTTAGGGTTAGGTCTGGGGGGGTTAGGTTTAGATTTACGCGTTAATTTTAAGTTTACCGCTCACAGCGTGCTGTTTTCGTCACGCTGTGATGACGTCACGTACACGCTTTCGTCGAGCGCGCTTTAGTCTACCGCGGTTTTGTGGTGGAACCAAATTTCCAACATCAATTCTGAATGCTTCTATTAAGACAAATATACCATAGTGAAATCTCATGCTTCTTTGTTTCGTATCTGGACTGCTCACAGTGTAAATTAGGGCTTTGTTTAAAAAAAGCAAACAATTACTAATTATCTATTGAAATCTTGTAGGATGAAGTAAAGGCCATCACAGAGGATTTTAGTTTCTGCTGACTAAATCTCACCAATCAAATTAATGAAACCTGAGGCTTTCCATTTATTTACAAGGCAGATATTTTGTAAACAGATGTTTTAACTATTTCAATTACTCCAAGATTCAATCCAGTGCCTGAGATTCTGCAGCCTCATCTATTTTCTCTTTTGGTGCCTTTTCTTCCATTTCATTTTGTCTGAATGCCAACATCTCTCTCTGCTTATCCTTTCATTACTAATGCCCTAATTTCAAATATTAGATTTTTAACGTCAAAAAGCCTTGTTGAAAACAAGCATAAGCACATGCCAGCTGAGAGTAATACTTCACTGAAAATTTAGGAATAAAATCAGGTTGTATGTAGAAAGAAAACAGCTACGGTGTCTTGATTATTTAAAAAAAATCAGCTATCATAATTGCAGATGATAAACTAAATGACAGAAATCAAACAGTCAGGCAGACCAATTTTTTTTTGTGTGTGACACAAGTACCAAAACATACAATTAAGCAACCAGAGAAAAGAAATTGGTAAGATGCCTGTCAAAATATTTCTGCTGGCAAAAAAAAATTGTACTGTATTTTTGCATAAATTAAAGTATTTGATTAATGGTTTTATCAAAGAGAAGTTTGCCTGCCACCAATCTCTTCCCTTCCTTGCATGCTGTAATAGGTTCGTGCTTTAAAAATAAAAAGGGACTCATCTTGTCCTTTGAAACAAATTACTACTGTACAAGAGGAAGTGGATTTGGGGACAACGAATGTCTCCAGCAGCTGATAGATGTCAGGGCTGTGAAACTGAATGCCGCCTACTTGTGGGGACTGGTGGGGGGCAGGGAGGGTTGAGGGGAGATGCTAATTCTGCTGATTAAGATATTGTTTTACCCCTCTTGTGCCCTATTCATTATGCAAGGCTGCAGAATACGAAGTGTGGTGTGTGATCCGGGCAATCTAATGATCTCCCACACCTGCTCATCTGGTACAATTTTAATTAACACTCCAAGGAGGTTTGTCAAGAGTAATCAAAAAACATTGTCGCTTATGAAGCTGTGGCAAGAAATCAATAGTTTTCATCAGGAAAGGGTAAGGCCTGGCATAACTGAACCATTTAATTGCTTCATTCCAATAAACAAAAACAAAAAAACCCCAGCGCATTTTAATGACTTGATTCAGGAGATCAATATCAAGCTGCATATTATTGCATTAAACAGCAACATGTGGTGGGATGTTCACCGTCGTTTCCATTCAGAAGGCAGCATTCTTCTTTTTTTATTTCCATCCCGGATGGTGATGGTTGCTGAGCCTACGGAGGGCTATGATTTATATCAAACGCCTGACCTCTGGGGCTGTAAGACTCCAACGGGTGACTAGTTCTCAATGGTAAGCTACTGGCACTTGACAAAGTGCTTGGAGCAGAATGAATTTACTTCTCTTTTCCTCAATCATCAACAGGCTCTGCCCTGACCCCCCATCCTGACTTCTATAACAAGATCCCCTGTCTGGGGCTGAGAAATTTACTGCCCGTCTCCTTCTTATGGAGCTCGAGTGAGTACTTCTGTCACCTTCAGTGAACTGAGCCCGTAAAAGATTTAACTAAACACCAGTCGCACTTTAAAAACGAAATGAATGCATCCCTCATATTACAAAGATAACCTCCGAGCACATCACTTCTCCAAAGGCACTTTGTAGCCACGAGTTGTTTTTAATATCAGGTGTCAATTGGACGCTATACGGGCATAAATAACCCAGGAGTAATTATTTACTATACCTTAATTGTTTAGCAGGAAATGGGGGCCGATTTAAAATGAGAGGGTTTGCAACAAACCCTGGTATCACTACATTAAAATGGTACAGGTGCTGTACAGTAATAATTTAAAAAAAAACTCAGTTAAGATCTGATTGCTAGGACAAGGGTAAGGTTTATTTAAAGACTTTTATTCACAGAGACTCTGGTGCAGTTCTTACCATTTTAACCTTCAGAATAGAAATTGAATGCTAAATATTTTGCCATCATTCTTGAAAACGTGCACACAAGTTTAGCAAATTCAGAAATTCAGGACTTGCGTCTTAAATAAGCTGTAGTTACGTAACCAATGTAGAAACTTTTCTAATAAATAAGTCAGGAAGCTGTTTAAATATACGTACAATATATACTCTGAACATAGAGTATACCAGATGATGCTCAAATCTACGGACAAAAAGAGAAAATACCTTTTATGAGCTTCAAATTAACATATCCAATACCTCCTATCATTTCCTGCGACCTCAACAATTAGTAGAAAGAATTTAAAATAGACATTCTCTGTGTGTGTGGAGAGAGAGAGAGAGAGAGAGAGATCTGACTTAGCAAAACATAATACGTGCTATTTAATCATTTTAACTGGACTGTTTAAAGTCATAAAAATTAAAAATTTCGCACCCCACCCCACCTCACATATCAACAATAAGACAATTAAATAAGTGACATTTGATGTTTTATTCCAGCCTCCCCGAAAAGCCTTACACCAAATTTTCACTCCCTCTTTAATTTTCAATTCTTCTGCCCTCACTGCTTCATAGCTCCTAGCTATTGGCTTTTACAATCTGTCCCCAGAGAGCCAGGAGTTATTACCCCTGTCGATGGAAGAGAAAGGGATGTTATTCCCTTGTCACCCTCTCCGGTTCCAGCAGATTCCTAGCTCTGATCTATGGCCTTCATTGGAGAAAAGCGCCTGACACGCTGTTAGTTCTCACCCCTGTCAGATCCATCTACCTGTGCTGCGGGTATTACTTATTGAAGCTGGAATGACACTCGAGACTCCCTGCAGTCAAACCAGAGGATTTTCAGGTACAAAACCGCGTACGGGCGGCTGGTAGAATATCACTCCCGCAACAAATCAGCAATGCAAACCAGGTGCATTATGGATAAACAAATCTCATTTTTTTGGAAACTCCCGGTTTGAACAGCCGAGGAATCTATCTGAGAAGTTATTTCTAGAGTCGTAAACTCATTCCAGGGTTCATACTGTGTTTCTTTGGGGCCGCTCAGGACAGTTCACGGGAGGAGTTTAAGGTTTAAAAAAGAAAAATCTCACAGGTTATTTTTTTCTCTTTTAAGAACACTCTGGACGTGATGAAATAAACATGAAGAATTTGAAGGATGGCAACATTTGCCTATGAATATGACAATCCCTATTGAATTTCATGAAGCCAAAGATTCTCCAAGTTTTCAAACAAATGCAGGTAATTCACATCAGCAGAACAGTTTCAGACACTCACAAAATTCCAATGAGATGGTCAAAAATACTCAAAAATAAAAGGAGGCACCAAATATGGGCTCTGGCTGTAATTTTTATAATCCAAAGGTCTACAGATATTTCATGGGAAGACAATTCACCACCCACAATGGGGCTTCCTTCTGAGCAACCATGCAGAGGGCTGAAGTGTTGTTTGGTATTTGGTATTTTATTATTTGTATGCCGCCCTTCTCCGGGAGGACTCAGCGCGGCGAATAATTCAAAGGGGGGAAAAAGGGGGAACATAAAAAACAAAATACAAATAATAAAAGTCGACAACAATCGCACAACCATACATGTCGAGAGGGGAGGGAACTCATCACCCCCAGGCCTGCCGGCAAAGCCAGGTTTTGACGGCTTTTCGGAAGGCCTGGAGAGAGGTGAGGGTCCGAATCCCTGCGGGGAGTTCGTTCCAGAGGGCCAGAGCTGCCACAGAGAAGGCCCTCCCCCCGGGTGGTAGCCAGATGGCATTGGCTGGTAGATGGAACCCAGAGGAGGCAAACCCTGTGAGATCTAATGGGTCTGTGGGAGGTAATTGGCAGCAGGCGGTCTCTCAAGTACCCAGATCCAATACCATGAAGGGCTTTATAAGTTACGACTAGCACCTTGAAGCGTATCCGGAGACTGATCGGGAACCAGTGCAGCTCGTGGAGGATAGGTGTAACGTGGGTGTACCGAGGTGCACCCACGATCGCTCGCGCGGCTGCGTTCTGGACGAGTTGAAGTCTCTGAATACTCTTCAAGGGCTGCTCCATGTAGAGCGTATTTACCTGTTTATTCCTGCCTTGGTGTAGCTAATATTCAAAGTAATTCTGAATGATTATAGAAGTAAATTAAAATTAAGGCATGAAAAACTGAAGACCCCAAAGTGAAACACACTAACAGCTCCTCAATAAACTAAATCGTCCAGAGGCTTAAAACGTTTTTAGATTTAATTAACATTTTAGAATGTTAATTAATTCCTGGCTATTTGCTTAATGCTCTTTACTAAAACTCAAGTTAGGGAGCCTTGTGACCCTTTCTGGAGAACACAGAAAATACTTGCTCTTAGATTGGGTCTCTTGGAAAGATTATTTCACTACCAGGAGCAAATACCAGCAAGTCTTCCAATATTCTACTCTCTCACCTGGCAGAATGGTTCTCTTGGCTGAGTAGTCCTGTTACTCTTCATATTCCAAACTGCTCACTTCATTTTGCTTGTCAGGCGTAGGGAGAGAGGGCAATTGGAAGTGTCAAAAGAAGCTTCGGTTCACATCAAGATATAGAGTGAGGCAAAGCGCTTGGATAAGACAGTGCAGTTCAGTTCCAATTGTATCAATTCTACAGTTCGGGGATGCCAAATGCATTGCCTCCATGCTACAAAAAGCCTTATTGACAGGAAGAAAGGCCGTAACCAGTGCTCCAAAAGCCTGTTGTACAGTTGGCAGGAAAAAATATACATAATTGAATAAATTAGTGGGTTGGAAAAGTCCACCTGTAAGTAAAGAATGTAGCAGGACTGAGAAACCTACTTTGGCTAGTGCAGTGTTTCTCAATAGCAATATAGCAGTAGACTTATATACCGCTTCATAGGCCTTTCAGGCCTCTCTAAGCGGTTTACAGAGAGTCAGCATATTGCCCCCAACAATCCGGATCCTCATTTTACCCACCTCGGAAGGATGGAAGGCTGAGTCAACCCTGAGCCGGTGAGATTTGAACCGCTGACCTGCTGATCTAGCAGTAGCCTGCAGTGCTGCATTTAACCACTGCGCCACCTTGGCTCTTGGTTCTCAACCTTGACAACTTGAAGATGTCCGGACTTCGACTCCCAGAATTCCCCAGCCAGCATCCGCTCATATACTTGAGAGACCGCCTGCTGCCAATTACCTCCACTAGACCGATTAGATCCCACAGATTAGGCCTCCTCCGAATTCCATCAGCCGGCCAGTGTCGACTGGCGACTACCCGGAGGAGAGCCTTCTCTGCGGCTGCTCCGACCCTCTGGAACGATCTCCCCGTGGAGATTCGAACCCTCACCACCCTCCAGGCCTTCCGCAAAGCCCTTAAAACCTGGCTGTTCCACCAGGCCTGGGGCTAAAGAGCTGTTGCCCCGTCTTGAATGGTATGACTGTTGTGCTTTTAACTGTGTATGGTTTTATGTTTTTTTTGTTATTTGTTTGTATTTCCCCTCCCTTGAGTTGTGAGCCGCCCTGAGTCCCCTCAGGGAAAAGGGCGGCATATAAATAAAATTAAAACTAAAACTAAAAAACTTCTAAATTAATCTACGCTGGCTAGCTGGAGAGCAGTTGCAGGTGATACAACCATGTCTTGGAGTTGGGAACCCCCAGCAATAACCCACTAATCCCCACATGTGGAACGTTGTGCCCAACCAAAGCAATGTTTCCACTTTAGTACGGTCCTCTTTCTAATGATCAGTTACTTATAGATTATCCAGCAGCACCTCTGGTAGAAAGTTGACGAAGAGACAAAGTCAGATGCTGGAATTAGTTTGTCGTTTTATGATTCCAGAAGGAATCGGACTTTAAAAGTCAATACATATTATTAAAAATAAACAGCTTTCAGTAACAACAAAAAATCTATTTCTGGAAATGGTTTTGCAGAGATAAAATATTTATTCCCTGGGGTAGCATATTAAAAACTGTAATGATAAGTGGCAATTGTTCCTAAAGAGATAAATCAGGGAATGCATCAGAAAAAAAAACATGCAGAGCAGACTTTATTATGGATAAGGAACTACATCAGCTTTCTCCCATCTGGTGCCCGTTAGATGAGTTGAAAGTAAAGCTATCAAAATTCTCTATCTTCTGGGGTCCCTGGCCTTCCTGACATCACCGAAGGGTACCAGGTTAGTGAAAACTGAACTAGGCTAAAATACCTTCCTCAAACATTTTTCCATGTTAAACACCAAAAATGGTTATTCCTTCAAGTTTTCTCTAAAATAAATATCAGACAGTAACAGAAATAGAAACACAGATGACTTTTGATGCAGCAAAGGAGTACCATGCCTTCAAAAGAGTATTAAACCCATATTTAAAAAGAGCTTAAGACCTGATGAGCAATGCGCTCTACATGGGGCAGCCCTTGAAGAGCATTCGGAGACTTCAGCTCGTCCAGAATGCAGCCGCGCGAGCGATTGTGGGTGCACCTCGGTACACCCACGTTACACCTATCCTCCGCGAGCTGCACTGGCTACCGATCAGTCTCCGGATACGCTTCAAAGTGCTAGTCGTAACTTATAAAGCCCTTCATGGTATTGGACCTGGGTACTTGAGAGACCGCCTGCTGCCAATTACCTCCCAAAGACCCATTAGATCACACAGGGTTGGCCTCCTCCGGGTTCCGTCTACCAGCCAATGCCATCTGGCTACCACCTGGGGGAGGGCCTTCTCTGTAGCAGCTCCGGCCCTTTGGAACGAACTCCCCCAGGGATTCGGACCCTCACCTCTCTCCAAGCCTTCCGAAAAGCCGTTAAAACCTGGCTGTGTCAGCAGGCCTGGGGTTGATGAGCTCCCTTCCCCTCTCGATTGTGTGTCTGTTGGTTATTTTAAATGTTTGTATTTGTAGTTCTTGTGTTTCCCTTCCCCTCTTGGGTTTGTGAGCCGCCCTGAGTCCTGCTGGGAATAGGGTGGCATATAAATAAAACGAAACCTAAACCTAAACATTATGGAAGTGCTAGATAAAGCATCAACCATGCATTATCTGTGCAGATAAATCTGTCGAAGCCAAGCACCCATTCTCACAGGAAGAACTTGGGAGTCATTTTGATATAAAACTTGGGAGAACTTGGAAGTCAGTTTGGTGTAGATTTTTATGAAGTTGCAAATTAGCTCCACATTCCTTTGATTCATCCTATTTTTGTCAAGGTCTTCCAAAGGAAATTCTCCCTTTCCTTGTCCCTGTACCAAAACTACCATATTTGTCCTATTGCCAGGCAGCAATTATCTCATGATCAAAATGGGAGGTTTAAGGAACGCAGCGACAATTATTTGCAAGTACGAATATTTAGTACCTTCCACGTCATGAGCTTTTGATTTTCATACTTTATTATTTATTTATTATTTATTTGTCTTGTATGCCGCCCACTCCCGGAGGACTCCGGGCGGCTCACAAAAGACAAGGGAAAGGGGGAAAACGAGACAAAGACAACATATTAAAAACAAAACCAACATTCACAATTTCCGTGGAGGTAAATGCTTCTCAGCGCCCCCCCCCCCCCCCAAGCCTGCTGGAACAGCCAGGACTTGGTGGCTTTGCGGAAGGAGGCCGGGAGGGTAGTAAGGATCCGGATCTCAACAGGGAGCTCGTTCCAGAGGGCCGGAGGTGCAACAGAGAAGGCTCTCCCCCGGGGAGTCGCCAGCCGACATTGGCTGGCAGATGGGATCCGGAGGAGACCTAACCTGTGCGATCTAATTGGTCTGAGAGAGGTAATCGGCAGGAGGCGGTCTCTCAGGTACCCAGGTCAAGTCCTACTCCTTACTAATACTTCTGCATAAAAATTGGGGGTTGAGTGAAGTGTGAAGGGTGTTTATCAGCCTTACTGTCAAGAAAGTCAAAGAGAGAGATGTAGAAGAAAGATTATTATGTTAGACATAGGGGGAAAAAAATAACTTATGAGAACGAAAGCAGAAAAATGCATGAACCATAAGAGTCTGGGTGGCTCAGGGAGGTTGGTTATGGGTTAGGAAAGCTTTTTTGCCTCTGGATCATTGGTTCTTAGCCATCCTAGTTTAGCTGTGAATGAACACTATTAGCATTTGATGGACTCCAGATGCCCTCTAAAAAAAAGAAGAATGGTCATTTCAATCCAGGTTACCGCAGAACTTTGTTAGAAGCAGAGTTTAGTTAATGCAAAATAGTACACAGAATCAGCTACACCACTTTTGATACTCCATTTTTTCCCCCTGCCGCATGTGTTAATCATTCTTTTATTATGGAGGTCCCTAATGCTTATGCATTTCCTTAATTTTTATTTTAATATATATGGTGAGGGGTAGAGATTATAGGGAGGCACTTGACCATACAAAAGTCTACAGAATACAAAAGTCACAATATATACCTAAAGACCAAAACAGTCAAATTTCAATTATATATCTCTATCATCTCTATTTCTATCTCTATCAATTATCTCTATCATCTCTATCTCTTATTTATCTGTCTGTCTGTCTGTCTGTCTGTCTGTCTGTCTGTCTATCTATCTATCTATCTATCTATCTATCTATCCCAGTGTTTCTCAACCTTGTCAACTTGAAGATGTCTGGACTTCAACTCCCAGAATTCCCCAGCCAGCGAATGCTGGCTGGGGAATTCTGAGAGTTGAAATCCAGACATCTTCAAGTTGCCAAGGTTGAGAAACACTGATCTATACTATCTATCATCTCTTCAAGGAACTTCTTTGTTAAAGACATATGCAGATATACAACTAAATGCCTCTTTATGTTTCCCAGTATTAAAACCCTAAAGCTCTTTCTACAGAGTCGCCAAAACACCAAACCAGTATCTAGCATCATTAATTAATATAAATAATGATTCTGGTGACTTCTATGATTTCGAATGGGCAGAGAGAATTATCTCTTTTGTTGACAACTGAAAGGAAGGCTGGGGAAATGAAGATTTTGCATATGATTTCAATTTGACTCCTAAACTAAACACAAATATATCATAACATCTGACAATGTCAGTGACAATGTGAATGGTGCCCTCATTTCCAACATTATTTAAAGTATGCATTGTTAACCACCCCAAAGAATCACTTCATTAACTCTATCAATATAATAATCGGCACGAAATATCAAGGGCAGCGTGCATGCTTCACTTACAAAGTAAAGATTCCCTTGAGTCAAAGTTAGTTCCTTGTGACTTTATAAGCTTGTCTGTGAATTCTTCCTGACAAGATAAAAATGCCTTGCTATTGTCTTCTTCTGGAAGAGATGTATGATTTGACTTCTGAGTATGGACACCACTTTCTGTCACCCAAATACTGATCCAAAGAGGGAAGGGGGAGGAAGGAGGGAGGGAAGGAGGGAAGGAGGGAGGGAGGGAAGGAAGGAAGGAAGGAAGGAAGGAAGGAAGGAAGGAAGGAAGGAAGGAATGCAAAAGATTATGAATGGCATTAATGGCTACAGTGTTTCTCAACCTTGGCAACTTGAAGATGTCCGGACTTCAACTCCCAGAATCCCCCAGCCAGCATTCGAAGGAAGGAAGGAAGGAAGGAAGGAAGGAAGGAAGGAAGGAAGGAAGGAATGCAAAAGATTATGAATGGCATTAATGGCTACAGTGTTTCTCAACCTTGGCAACTTGAAGATGTCCGGACTTCAACTCCCAGAATCCCCCAGCCAGCATTCGAAGGAAGGAAGGAAGGAAGGAAGGAAGGAAGGAAGGAATGCAAAAGATTATGAATGGCATTAATGGCTACAGTGTTTCTCAACCTTGGCAACTTGAAGATGTCCGGACTTCAACTCCCAGAATTCCCCAGCCAGCATTCGCGAATGCTCTAGTCCAGCCAACTGCTGACTCATTAACCATGAACGTTATTCCCTCCAAAGATAATCCAGTCCCAAACATTTCAATTGAAATAATAATAATAAAGCAGCCATTATGACTAATTCTATGATGTGCCCTTCCTTCCTTGAATTTTCTATTCAAAGAACCAGGGAGAATTACAGAGAATATTTTTGCTTTTCTCAGACTCTTTATAAAACTCCCAAAACTGTTTTTGTTGTTGAATCAACAAAGGAGATCTTCCTACATGGCAAATCCTCAATTATTTGTGCCCTTTTACACATTCTTCTGTATCTATAGACCTCCGAATCAAAGGAATCTCATGCATATAGTTATGCATGAGATTCCTTTGGCTGCCACCATGTAAAAAATATGTTGAGATCTAGAAAGAGAGCCGAGAAGAACAAAGATGATTAAGGGACTGCAGGCTAAAACATTTAAAGAACAATTGCTGGAATTTGATACGTCAATTTAATGAAAAAAAGGGTCGAGGGGTGACATGATAGCAGTGTTCCAACATCTAAGGAAGAGTGGGTCAAGCTGTTCTCCAAAGTACCGGAAAGCAGGACAAGAACCAATGGATGGAAACTAATCAAGGAAAGACGCAACCTGGAACTAACCTGACAGTTAGAACAATTAATCATGGAATAATTTGCCTCAAGAATTGATTGATTGATTTGATTTATTACATTTATATGCCGCCCTTTTCCCCAAAGGGGACTCAGGGCGGCTCACAATTCAATCAGGGAAGGGGGTACAGACAGGGAATAAAAGACGAACATAACAATACAATTTAAAACACACAACAACCATACCATTCGAGGAGTGGGGGACAAAAGCTCTTTAGCCCCAGGCCTGTCGGAACAGCCAGGTTTTAACGGCTTTGCAGAAGGCCTGGAGGGTGGTGAGGGTTCGAATCTCCATGGGGGAGTTCATTCCAGAGGGTCGGAGCAGCCACAGAGAAGGCTCTCCTCCGGGTAGTCGCCAGTCGGCATTGGCCGGCGGATGGAATTCGGAGGAGGCCTAGTCTGTGTGATCTGATCGGAGGTAATTGGCAGCAGGCGGTCTCTCAAGTACCCAGGTCCAATACCATGAAGGGCTTTATAAGTGACGACTAGCGCCTTGAAGCGTATCTGAAGACTAATAGGCAGCCAGTGCAGCTCGCGGAGGATAGGTGTAACGTGGGTGAACCGAGGTGCACCCACAATCGCTCGCGCGGCTGCATAAGAAGTTGTGAATGCTCCAACACTGGACGTTTTAAAGAAGATAATAGACAACCACTTGTCTGAAATGGTATAGGGTTTCCTGCCTGAGCAGGAGGTTAGACTAGAAGACCTCCAGGGTCCCTTCCAACTCTGTTATTCTGTTCTGTTATTTGCATTTTATTTTCCTTATTAAGCAATTGCTTCTAGAAAGCTATTCTTCCCTCGGTAAAATTTTACTTTTTCCTGTATTTGGAAAATTACTGCAGAAAAATATAATAGCATTTTAAAAAATGGCATAAAATATCAGCTGTCCCTATTTTTTTTTCCCCAAATGAACTTTTATCTCAATCCCAAAATACAATTGAATAAAACAGCTTGTTTTAAAGTGGGGCAAAACAGTGGAAAAATGTTTGCCAGCTTGGCATAGCCTCAGATTCCTTCGAACTTCACTTATTCTTTGCCATTGACTCCTGCACAGATGCAAAAATCTCCTCTTTGAGACTGATATTAAATTGCAGATTTCATGACTAAAATTCCTACCCTAATTTCGGAGAAATGTTCTTATCTCCCATCCCATTTGCTTATGTTGTGGAATTATGTTGTTGCACAGTATTAATACCATTTTCATTGCATTTCATAAAGGAATTACTCTACTACCCTAAAATCCTATAAAGTATTCTAAATTAAAGCTATAAGTATGTTGTATTTATAGCTTTATTCAAGCTGGATAAAAGTGCACAGCCAAAATAGTCTTTTTGGACCAGTTAGGGATTCTTATCCTAATATGCCTCACTTCATTTGATCTAATAGGGACAATCATTCGATCAATGCCCTTAATTTCTATGGAGATTCTCAGTCATCCAGGTCATGGTTATCCTAAATGTGCTTTTTCAAAAGGCGACCAGTTTTTGTTGCGCTTTCCTTGAAAATGTTTTGCTTCTCACCCAAAAACCTTCTTTGGTTCTTCAGTTTCAGTTCAGAAAAACCAAGAAAGTCCAGTTGTCTTTTGAAAAAGCAGCTTTGGGACTTAAATTCCTTGAAAGAAGGATGAGATAACATTATGGGGGGGAAACAAGATGTACTAGATGTGTCGTAAAGTTATAAATCCCTTTTGAAATATTTTGTGGGATATGATTATTTTAGATATTCTTGCACAGATGGAGACAATTGGGATATTTCAGTTTCTGAGTCTTTCTGACAGTACTGAGAATTGGTTCACCGACAAATGTGTGCTTGATAAAAGCGCGCCAATGAAACCACGGCAAGAAAACTGTGAGGTCAAAATCGCGCTGATGAATGCGTGCAGAAGCGTGCGAACAACAGCGCGCCAACAACAGCGCGCCAACAACAGCGCGCCAACAACAGGGCGCCTTCAACAAACAACTAATAACAACCTAATAACCCTAACCCTAATCCTAAACCTAAACCTAAACCTAACCCCTAAACCTAACCCTAACCCTAACCCTAAACCTAAACCTAACCCTTACCTTAACTTAAATCGCGCTTTTGTGGGTGTGGTTTTGTCGGCACATTGTTGTGGGCGTGTTTATGATGTCCCAGTTTTCTCACTGCGGTTTTGTCGGTGCGCTATTGTCGTGCGCGCATTTGTTGGGTCACGCTGAGAATTATTTTGCCATTGCTTTTTAATGCAAAAGGCAAGATTCTTTTGCAATGGAATGATTCCATTTATCATGTAGACCTGGCCTAAAATTAAATAATAATAATAATTTGTTATAATTTATTTACCTGTTTAAAAAGCTAGGTGACCAAAATTTAAAGACCTCCAAAAGATTAGGGTGCAATCCTATAGGTACTCGGGTCCTAGTGAACACAATGCACTTTATCTCTACATTTGTCCTGAATTTCTAGATTAGGGGGTGGGGGAAAAAAACCCTAAACTTTAACATGAGATAATAAATGGCAAGGAACAAACATTGCCACACTCAACTATCTCTCGTATTTAAACTCTGGAGAGGCTTATCGTATTCTCTGTTTGTTACACTGAGATTCCAAACAGCCATGTGATTGCTGCGGTAAAACAAGATAATGAAAGTGAACTGTTGTTTGCGCTAAGTGTCTTATCTCAACAGCAAACAACAAATATACTCTTAAGAAGATGGATTTGGCACAAAGGTAGGAACCAACAGGAGTGAGCTCTCTGACCGGACTTTTGCATATCAAACAACTCTGTAATTATGAACATGGAATCATTTCAAAAGCATTTTGAAGATGGTTAAACATTTGCCACTAAGAGGCTTCTCTGCTGATTTCTTCTTTGTGGTTTAAAGTATATAGGATGACTATTCAAACATAATGATTTTGCCTTGTTCTAAGTTACATTATTTAAATAAACCTGATGTGTTGATCTCTGGAGTTTTCGGATATATGACTTTCCAAAAAAAGTCATGATGGGCAACTCCTTTTGTCACATCTGAGTTTTAAAGGCATCTGCACAGTTATTAGGACCATACTTGCACATGGAAGTGATGGCACCCATTTTCAGGCAACTGTCTACAGCAGAGGTGGGTTCCTACCAGTTCGCACCTATTCGGTAGCACCGGTTCGTCAAATCTACCGAACCGGTTAGAAGAGGTTCCACCAGTGGATCCGGAAAGCAGGCCACACCTACAGAAGAGGTTCCAAAAATTTTTGAAACCCACCACTGGTCCTTGGATATGATTATTCTACACTATCATGCTCTTATTTATAAAACTCAGTGCCTCTGTGAAAGGTAAGGATGACTACTGCGTTTGTGGTGCAATCAGAACATTGCGTGTGTTGAAGTTGTTTTAACGCAAACCAAAGATGCCTTTTAAAAAACAAGTTTACATCATATTCTTATGCCTGCCAGTGCTGTGTGTGAGGTAATTTAAGGTGGTTCTGACAAGTGTCGTCGGGTTTCGAGTTTCAAGTTTAATGAAATTTGTATGCCGCCCACTCCCATTGGGACTCTGGTCGACATCTTCATATCCGGTCACATGGGCGGCAAGCCACTCCCATCCGGTCACATGGGCGGCAAGCCACTCCCACAAAGGAGGCCACACCCACAGGGTAGATTCGAACAATTTTTGAAACCCACCACTGGTCTACAGGCACTCTGGAAATGTTCATGAAGTATGAGTTGTGCTGCCACTCATGTGCTGGCCATCACTTATAATACATATTTTAAAAAATTAGAACAAGAGAGCATGATCAACATGATGACAATAAGAAACACGCTGTGAATATTAAGGTTTACAGAGCAACAAAGCATCCTGCAGAATGTAAATTATTTCTGATTTTTCATTAGCATCGTTGTTTCTTTGTGAAATGATTAGGTATAGATGACAATTTTGTTCCATTTTTTTTTTATATAATCAGATGAAAAGATTAAAATGATAATGTATGAAAAGGTGAAACTCCCAGCTTTACCTATGTATAAGAAAGCCATAGGCGCTTCCAATTCTGGCTTTCAATGTTGAAATTTAGGCGTGGAAAGTTAGCCTAGCTAGAAGCTTATATGGCCCCAAGAGAAAATAAAATTCAGATCTGTAAATGTGGAAACACTTTGCATCACACAAGCTTGATGGCAGCGAAGGAGAGATTTCAGACAAATTTGCAAAGACAGAAGAATCCGCTGGTTGAAATGCTGATAATTCATCCATGAACTTCCACAAGTTTCAACCTGTGGAAAAGAAAACATGCTCACCATGAATGGTACCAGGGAGGGTAGTTGGTTAAAGGTGTGGAAAAATGAATGTAGCGTGAGAAATGTACAGGTTAGAGTGAGAGTGGGAATTGGGGTGAAGGCCAAAAATAAGAAGAGGGTAGAAGGACTTCATCTGGAGACTTATTGTTAGTGAAAAAGTTGTTGAGCTGCCTTACAGTTTTGACAGAGCCCTTTGTTGACCTTGTGGCGGTGCCAAGGTCACTGGAGCTGTTGCGGATGCTATTGGAGCCACATGAGAAGCAACCACACTTGTTCGTGATCAATAGCTGGAAAGAGTGGGTATGGAGTTGCCAGTCTCAAGCCGTAATAGGGCAGCAGTAACGGTTGCCAATTGCTGTAGGGCGATGACAAGAGTGGAGGCTAAGCTTTTCCGGGAAAGGAGAGATCTACTGGTATGTGTTAACTAGTTTTGGTTGATGGGAGCACATTTACACCAACTCTGTTCCTCTACACTGTAACTAATAGACCTCTGGTGCAATTTGCAAGGACTAGCGCTAATCTCTACAGATACAGATCCACATAACTTCCTTAGAATTGGCCTAGCCAGTTTGATCTACCTTGGAGAAGCTGCTAGAGGTTCCTCACTTTATGGTGGTGAGAGGACTGAGACTCCATGGTGCTGCTTTTCAGTGATTTATATCGGACATTTGGAACAGGCTCCCAGTGGACATTCATTTGGCTCCAGTGGTGGGTTTCAAAAATTGTTTGAACCTACTCTGTGGGTGTGGCCTCCTTTGTGGGAGTGGCTTGCCACCCATGTGACCAGATGGGAGTGGCTTGCCGCCCATGTGACTGGATATGAAGATGCCGACAACACTTGTCAGAACCACCTTAAATTACCCCACACACAGCACTGGCATGCATAAGAATAGGATGTCAACTTGCTTTTTAAAAGGCATCTTTGGTTTGCGTTAAAACAACTTCGACACACGCAATGTTCTGATTGCACCACAAACGCAGTAGTCATCCTTACCTTCCACAGAGGCACTGAGTTTTATAAATATGAGCATGATAGTGTAGAATAATCATATCCAAGGACCAGTGGTGGGTTTCAAAATTTTTGGAGCCTCTTCTGTAGGTGTGGCCTGCTTTCCGGGTCCACTGGTGGAACCTCTTCTAACCAGTTCGGTAGATTTGACGAACTGGTTCTACCGAATAGGTGCGAACTGGTAGGAACCCACCTCTGGTTGGCTCCCATTCAGTGGTGGGATTCAACCTGTGTAACAACCAATTTGCTGAGCGCACAATTTGCTCATGTTAAAAAGTGCATTTTTTATGTTATCTGTGCTATCATCTCTCTCTCTCTCTCTCACACACACACACACACACACGCACAGAGAGAGGGAGAGACAGACAGACAGACAGAGACAGAGACAGAGACAGAGAGTGAGATGAGAGTGGATGGCCATAGGGAACAAGGATATGGTTTAAAGTAAAACTCTACCTTAAGAAAAGTTAGCTTGGATTTTCTGAGCCCATCTTACATTCTCCACAGCTCCTTTGTCCCAGTAGCTACAATTTTTTTCCCTTTCGTTTTTTTTCATTAGATTAGATTTCAGGAACTGGTTTGCTGTAATTTAACAAAGTGAGCCTAATGGACCATGCTCAGTCACCTGGAACCTTTTCTTCAGATTTGATGCCCCTTGGGAATCTCCTCCATGCCTTAAATCCAGCCTGTTTATCTGGAACTGTATGACAAGATAAAACCAGACCCCCCAATTACAGTTCCTTGCTAACACAGTGCAAAGTCCATTAAATTCTTGTGAAGGCAGCGGGCATGTTGCAAGGCCCATGATTTTAGAGAGCTGAGTGATGAACCAGGAAGCTTCTTGCTAAACTATGACTCCTGCAGGGACCATTCCTCAGTCTTCCATTTTCACAAGGAAGATACTGAAGCACCTCTTTCCCAAAAATGAGAGGCAGATTAGAACTCTTGACTGCTAGGTGTTTGCTAATGATTAGCAACAGCAATAGCAGTTAGAGTTATATACCGCTTCCTAGGGCTTTCAGCCCTCTCTAAGCGGTTTACAGAGTCAGCATATTGCCCCCAACAACAATCCGGGTCCTCATTTCACCCACCTCGGAAGGATGGAAGGCTGAGTCAACCTTGAGCCAGTGAGATTTGAACCGCCGAACTGCAGATAGCAGTCAGCTGAAGTGGCCTGCAGTACTGCACCCTAACCACTGCACCACCTCGGCTCTATGCTGATTACTCTCAGCGTTAAGGCAATGCTTATGTACAGCATTCTTTAATGTCACTATAGAAGCCCATTTAAAACTGACAAATTTGTGGTGCTGTTGCTGTTGTGTTAACCTTTCTGAAACATGAACACAAAAGCAAATTAAATTAAACTTCTAATCTGAAAATTGTAAGTAGTTTTTAAAAAAAAAAAAAAATTCTGAACAGCTTGCCATTAAAATAATCCATGAATATGTAGGGAGTAAATATTTTAAAACCTGTGAGAAATCCATTCTTAAAAAAACTACCCCTTCCCTTTCTCCGTTCCCGTGGCTTCCTACTATACAGGTAGTCTTCGACATATGACCACGATTAGGACCAAAATGTCCATGGTTAAGCAAGGCAGATGCTAAGCAAGTGGCACCCAGTTTTACAACTCTTATTTTTTGCTACAGTTGTTAAGCATATCACACAGTTGTTAAGTGTATCACGCTAAACAAATCCAACTTCTCTCATTGACTTTGCTTGTCAGAAGACCCCCTGGAAAACTCACAAGTGAGAATCACGTGATCAAGGATACTGCAGTCATCACAAATACCTGCCAGTTGGACACAGCCCACATTTTGATCACGGGATACTCTGATAGTTGTAAGTGCGAGGACCAGTCGAAAGTCACTTTATTCCGTGCCGTTATAATTTCAAAGGAATGGTTATAAGTCAAGGACTACCTGTAAGGAAACAAAAACTGCCACCATGGAAAGGAAGGTTTTAGACAAGACGTCACTTGCCTCAGGACTAATCTGATGAGTTTCCTTTTGTAAGTTTCAAAAAGCAACAGATAGAAGCAGGTGTTGTAAGTATTCATCTTTGGTCCTAACCACTTTGGTCCTAACCACTCTGCTCCTAACACCTTCATTCCCCATAAACGTCTCCACATTCCGAAATGGCAGTCACTATGTTTTCATTTTTGTTTTTCAGAAGGCGATGCCATCACTCACAGGCAGGATTTGCTCTATCACGGCAATGGACATACATGTAATGGATTCATTAGGACTAATATATTGGAAGCAAACGAGACAGAAAGGACAACCTGCACAAAATATGCTTAAGCACACACTGGCCTTTTCATGAATGACAAACGTCTTCAGCCTTCAGAGGGTCAGCTCTAGGCATAGCTGCCCTATCATTCTACAGACGACTTTACATTTTCACCCTTGGGCTTTACTAAAGGCTGTTTATTTATTTATATTCTTCTATTCTTGTTCAACTTCTATTCGTGGTGGCGCAGTGGTTAGGATGCAGTATTACAGGCTAATTCTGCCGGCTGCCAGGGGTTCGATCCCCCCTGGCCCAAGGTTGACTCAGGCTTCCATCCTTCCGAGGTGGGTAAAATGAGGACCCGGATTGTTGTTGGGGGCGATATGCTGACTCTGTAAACCGCTTAGAGAGGGCTGAAAGCCCTATGAAGCGGTATATAAGTCTAAATGCTATTGCTATTGCTATTAAGCAAAAAAAAAATCAGATCGTTTCCCTTCTGTAGACATTTTTTTTTGTTCACACTGGCATTATGCTGTAAATATTATTCCATAATTGATGGAATGGTCCAAGTTCATATCTGGGCATATTTGAGCTTTTTCATAAATTACTCTATATATTTAGAATGTACTATAATATCATCACTGAAATATCTGAAAAACTCATTTAAGGACAGATCGTCATGAAGAAAAGCTATCCATGAGATTGTTAGGAATCAACTATCAACTTGATGTCACATAATCAATTAATTAATTATAATATTTTTTTAAAATTGAAATTGATTTTTTTCAGTATGCTAACATATATTGGAAATTACTGTAGTTGAATCAATCCGATACTAAAGAAACAATATTCTCCCCCCTCCCAATTCCTCCTCCTCCTCCTCCTCCTCCTCCTCTTCTTCTTCTTCTTCTTCAGAAAAACTGAGATCTTTTTACTTTCCCCAATTGAGATATTTTCCCTTCTGGAGTACTAACATCATTGTAAGTTTAGCCATTTCTCTAACAAGTCAGCACATCATACCATGCGCTGACTATTTTTAACAAGCTATCTTCTACAGGAACTAACTCAATCTTCCAAACTAACATAATAATTAATTCACAGGCCTCTCATTACTGTTTTCTCTTACTTTTAAGCCGGGACTCTGGAAAAAATATCTAGTGCTGATAAGATATATGTGTTTACGTTATCACCTCTTGATAATGTTAAATGCATTTCAAAGAAGAAAAGTGGGAGAAAGAAAACTGGGCTGTAAAAAAATAATTTCCAGAGGTTCTTTAGAATTCCAGGTGTAAGTTAATTCTACTTGATGCCTCCACCATGTTGCACTGCCATTTAAGAAACTAATATTCGTCCATCCATCATGAGGTCTTTGTTCCCAGGTCACGTGAGGTTGAAGCTGGGAAGAAATCAAACCTTTTAGGGAAAGTGAGGTAGCAATACTTTATACAATTTGGCTTCAGGTTCCTTTCTGTTTATTTTGTAAAATATTCAGGAAACGTCATTCTTTCCTTTATTGGAGTGTAGAAACCCTGCCTTCATTTGCATATCATTACTGGTTGTCAAGGAAAGCAGAAATATTTGATAAATGTGCTTGTAATGCATTATTGTAATGCAGTGGTTCCCAAACTTGGCGACTTTAAGACTTGTGGACTTCAATTCCCAGAATTCTCCAGCCAGCTCTGCTGGCTGGAGAATTCTGGAAATTGAAGTCCACAAGTCTTAAAGTCGCCAAGTTTGGGAACTTAAAGTCGCCAAGTTTGGGAACCACTGTAAAATGTAATGTAATGCATTATGTACCTAGCAGCAGCACTGTACCTACAAAGGCTTCCTTTGATCAAGCTCCCTTTCCCAATTTGGGTGTTTGGCAAATGGCATATATTTACAACAGTTGAAGGGGTCTCGGGGGGTCACGTGGTTACCATTTGTGGCTCCCCAGGCGGCTTTCAACAAGCAAAGTCAATGGGAGAACCTGGATTTGCGTAATGACCACATGATCCACTTAACAGCTACAGTGATTTGCTTAATTGTAAAATTGGCCGTGACTCACTTAATAACCACCTTGCTTGGAAATTTGGGTCCCCATTGTGGTCCATAAAGCAAGGATTATCGGCAATACAATCTTACAATTCCAAATGTATTGACCCGCTGAAAAAAATATTGGGCGGCCTTATCTTCTACGGGAATCAACTCAATCTTCCAAACTAACGTAATAATTAATTCTGTTGATTTTTTTTAAAAAAAAAACATCGAGTCGTGATGGCAAATCAAACTGGCTCAGCTGAGCCTCTTGTGTATCGCAAAAAGTATCTCAGCATGCCTGTGAACTAATTTCAAAGAATATCTTACATTATATCTTTCAGTGAACGAACAAAATAGGGGTATTGTTACTGCTTGTCTAATCGTCAGTTTACAAGAAAACGTCGTTATTAACAATTGAAATGCACAACCCACAATGTTATTGAGCCTTTGTCTTATGGCTGGGCACGGATGGATAATTTGCTGTAGCCTTCTTTAAAAATAATAGCGGGCAGACAGTGGAGAAAGTGCTGCCATCTTTTGGTCATTTATATTAAGACGGTGACAGAGAAAGAGAGCTCCAAGTTATACTTCTTACTACTAGAGATAGAATGTAAAATTAATTAACTAATCAAGTCAAAGAAATCAGGCAATTTTCACATTAGAGGTTAAGAAGAGGCAACCTTGGCTATTAGTGGTAAGATGAAGGGACTTCTCCCACTGGAGACTGTGAAACAGAGATATATACAGGTAATTTTGCATCTGGCTAAAAAAATAATAATAAGGAAGTATTCTTTCAACCATATTAATTCAAAGATGCCTCCCCATTGTTTAATCTCATGTCACATGATTACAAAAGTCTAAAGTATAAGTGTTATCTCCCCTGCAAATGATTAAATTAGAAAGGTATCTATGATCATTACTTTGAGAGATACGAGACGTCATTCATTGATTTATTCATTCAAGTGGTGCAATAATTCGATGTGTTTGTTTGTTAAAAAGCATATTATAGTTTAGTTCTTCATGAAAATAAAACGGGATTGATTTGGGAAATGAAAATGGATCAATATTCTAAATCACAGCAGTTGTGATTTTTTTTAAAAAAAAATGTTGAGTTATTTACAGGGTTGAACTATATTAGAAAGAGCATGTCTTTTGTGTCAAGATGTATCCTTCCTTCTCAATTTCTCTTTAATTTTTGCCTACTGTATCTTAAACTATTTTCTGACAAACAAATCAGGAGAGACGCCCTCCCCCAGGCATGATTTTGACTTTCTGAATCAAAATGGATATACATATTTTTATTGGGTAAAGGTAAAGGTTCCCCTCGCACATATGTGCTAGTTGTTTTGCAACTCTAGGGGGCGGTGTTCATCTCCGTTTCAAAGCTGAAGAGCCAGCGTTGTCCGAAGACGTCTCCTTGGTCATGTGGCCAGCATGACTAAACGTCAAAGGCGCATGGAATGCTGCTATCTTCCCACCAAAGGTGGTTCCTATTTTTCTACTTGCATTTTTACATGCTTTCGAACTGCTAAGTTGGCAGAAGCTGGGACAAGTAATGGGAGCTCATTCCATGGTTCCACCACAAAACCGCGTTCGACTAAAGCACACTCGACGAAACCGCGTAGCTGACATCATCACAGCGCGACGAAAAAAGCACGCTGCGAACGCTAAAGCTAAAATTAACTCCTAAACCTAAACCTAACCCCCCTAAACCTAATCCTAAACCTAACCCTAAATCTAACCCTTAACCTAACCCTTAACCTAACGCTAAACCTAACGCTAACGCTTAACCTAACCCTAAACCTAACCCTAACCCTTAACCTAACCCTAAACCTAACCCTAAACCTAACCCTTACCTTAACGTGAATCAGCTTGCTTTCAAAGCGCTATTTAAAGCGCCCTTTTTTCTCCGCGGTCGCTGTTGTCGCCCTGCTGATGACGTCAGCGACGCGGTTTAATCGGGCGTGCTTTAGTGGAGCGCGGTTTTGTCGTGCCACGGATTCCATTACATGGCACTAAGGATTCGACCGTCAAACTGCCAACCTTTCTGATTGACAAGCTCAGTGTCTTAGCCACTGAGCCACCGTGTTTCCAATAAGTCAATTTAAGTCAAAAAGAAAGGATGGAGCAAATAGCATAATAGTGCTATTATCATTGTTGTCATCCTCATTATCATCATCCTCCATGAATGTGTCATCATCGTACAGCAACATGTAACAAACATGTAAGAATATTCTAACAAATTATGTAACATTTTATTTTACGGCATTAAAAAAAAAGAACATTTCCTGATCATTGCTTGAGGATAAGCATTATAGTTTGATGAGGAACTTTGTGAATGAAGAACATCGAAGTGAGATATACTTGTACTGGCCTCCTTGCCGGCCATCTAAAATGAAAGCAGAGCACAGCATAATTTGTTAAAGCAGCATAGATGATGAAGCAGTGTATTAATATTGAGGATTAAAGTGCTTCAGCGTTACATATATATTGTCTAATAAAGCAGATTAAATGACATCATTGAGGCTACCTTGCCTGTGTTCATTCTTTTATTTCTCCTTCTATTTTAAAACTCCATTTTAGCAGAAGCAGAGTTTTTATCGCTCTGCAAGCAGCACATTATATTTGTGATGGATATAATTGTTTTACAAAACATCTGTGAAATACATTGGGGGGAGTATCTATAATCTATCACAGTGTTTCTCAACCTTGGCAACTTGAAGATGTCCGGACTTCAACTCCTAGAATTCCCCAGCCAGCGAATGCTGGCTGGGGAATTCTGGGAGTTGAAGTCCGGACATCTTCAAGTTGCCAAGGTTGAGAAACACTGATCTATCATCTATTAAGCCTTTAACATAACGTATAGAGGAAACAAATATCAACATACATGATAAAGAAATAAGGTAAGGAAACATTCTTTTTCCCAGAGGCTCTAGCTATGCCCCAAAACTAAACATGGAAAATTTCTCACTGCCCATATACACTTCGCTTTCACTCAAAAACAGATACAACAGGGGTGGATGTTTTTCTCAGAACCTACAGATGGAAAGTCTTACTGTCCTCCCTGTTCCTCCTGATTGACACCCACCCATTACTGTTTATTTATGCCCAGACATTTCAGGATAATTTTTCTTTCCAGCATAGCTAACTCAAAATGCATGTATCAGGGTATCACAACATACGTTTTTATTATTTATACGTGCATATTGTCCATAAGGAGTGGAATTTGCATTATAGTATATTATGCATTTCTGGTAAATCTCCCCTACCCTCCAGACAATTATGCTTCTTGGTTAGAAAGAACCTCATGGCTACTAATCTGTTTGGGGAAATTCAAGTTATATTTTTCCTAACATTATAAGAAATCCATTTGGATTCGGCAGCATCATCAACGACACTGAATAAATAAAATCCAGGAATTTTGGAAATGGTACTCCAACGAATTTCAATATTGCCAGAATCAGGGAGGCTGGTATAAATATTTGTTTATATTCAAGGGAAACTGTGCTTGCAAATTTTAATTACGATAAACGACATCCAAATCCCATGGATGAAACCATTGTTAAAAAGAGTCAATTTGGTTAATGTCCTTGATCTGACTGTTCAGATGAACCTGGGGAAATCCCTCAAGTGCTGTGGGGCAACAGCACTTAAAACATCATGTTTTCAGACAAGCAGTGAGGATCTAAATAATGTTTATGTAAATACATGCATTCGCAAGTGTTTCTAACACTGCAAATTCACTTCAGTTTCTCCCTAAGAACATAATCCCGTCAAGCCCTTTTATCCCATTGATTCAGATCTAAGATCTTTTCTCAGAGTAAGCAGAAAATATGCAAAAAAAAATCTTCCTTAGAGGAAGAGCAGGAGTAGGAGAAAGGTAAGGGAAGAAGGAAGGGGAAGGAGAGGAGGAAGGAGGAAAGTAGAGAAGGGAGAGAGGGTGGAAAGAAAGAGGTAAGGAGAGGAGGATGAAAAGGAGAGAAAGAGGAGGAGAGAGGGTAGAAAGGGGAAGAGGAAGAGCAGGAGTAGGGGAAAGGTAAGGGAAGAAGGAAGGGGAAGGAGAGGAGGAAGGAGGAAAGTAGAGAAGAGAGGGAGGGAGAAAGGAAAGAGGTAAGGAGAGGAGGATGAAAAGGAGAGAAAGAGGAGGAGAGAGGGTAGAAAGGGGAAGAGGAAGAGCAGGAGTAGGAGAAAGGTAAGGGAAGAAGGAAGGGGAAGGAGAGGAGGAAGGAGGAAAGTAGAGAAGGGAGAGAGGGTGAAAAGAAAGAGGTAAGGAGAGGAGGATGGAAAGGAGAGAAAGAGGAGGAGAGAGGGTAGAAAGGGGAAGAGGAAGAGCAGGAGTAGGGGAAAGGTAAGGGAAGAAGGAAGGGGAAGGAGAGGAGGAAGGAGGAAAGTAGAGAAGAGAGGGAGGGAGAAAGGAAAGAGGTAAGGAGAGGAGGATGAAAAGGAGAGAAAGAGGAGGAGAGAGGGTAGAAAGGGGAAGAGGAAGAGCAGGAGTAGGAGAAAGGTAAGGGAAGAAGGAAGGGGAAGGAGAGGAGGAAGGAGGAAAGTAGAGAAGGGAGAGAGGGTGAAAAGAAAGAGGTAAGGAGAGGAGGATGGAAAGGAGAGAAAGAGGAGGAGAGAGGGTAGAAAGGGGAAGAGGAAGAGCAGGAGTAGGGGAAAGGTAAGGGAAGAAGGAAGGGGAAGGAGAGGAGGAAGGAGGAAAGTAGAGAAGGGAGAGAGGGTGGAAAGAAAGAGGTAAGGAGAGGAGGATGAAAAGGAGAGAAAGAGGAGGAGAGAGGGTAGAAAGGGGAAGAGGAAGAGCAGGAGTAGGGGAAAGGTAAGGGAAGAAGGAAGGGGAAGGAGAGGAGGAAGGAGGAAAGTAGAGAAGAGAGGGAGGGAGAAAGGAAAGGGAAAGGAAAGGAGGATGGAAGGGAGAGAAAAGGAAGGAGAGAGGGTAGGAAGGGAAAGAGGAAGAGTAGGAGTAAGGGAGAGGTAAGGGAAGAAGAAAGGGGAAGGAGAGGAGGAAGGAAGGAAGTAGAGAAGGGAGAGAGGGTGGAAAGAAAGAGGTAAGGAGAGGAGGAGGGAAAGGAGAGAAAGAGGAAGAGAGAGGGTAGGAAAGGGAAGAGCAGGAGTAGGAGAAAGGTACAGGAAGAAGGAAGGGAAAGGAGAGCAGGAAGGAAGAAAGTAGAGAAGGGAGGGAGGGAGAAAAGAAAGGGAAAATAAGGTGGTGTTACAACAGGAGGAAGGGATGGTAAATAAAGCAACCCAAACAGTATATTATAACCTATTAAATGAAATAATAAATATATAAGAATAATAAATGTTAAAACACCTGTAACTAAACGACATGCTGTATGTGATGATGGTTTTTTGTGTGTGTTTTTGTTTTTTGTTTATTGTTGTGTGTATGTGTTGTCTATGTAATAAAAATAAAATAAAAATTATATTAAAAAAATCTTCCTTGCTTGGAATACTTTACCTATTCTGTGCAATTTAAAAATTTGTGGCTTATTAGTAATTGATTTTTTGACGTTCTCAATAAGATTATCATCATGGTACAACAACATTGGTATGAACGCCACACAATTTCATTCTGCCTGTGTATGGTCCCTTTGTGTTGTTTAATATATAAAAAAAGATAGACCAGTATTTATATCCCTCACAATAAGAGAATGGATTGTTTTAAGGCTATACAGTCCATCTGTGATAAAGAAAGGAACCTTACAAAATGATAAATATTTTCATTAAAAAACTTTAAAACTAAAAGTTCAAAGATATGTTCGCTTCTCTTATATCTTGTCAAAACATGACTTAGGGCCGAAAACTAATCTACTTTCAATTTTATTCCATATTTCAGTGCTGTCATAGTACTCAGCAGAGAGTATTGGAATACGATCATTTTTTATTTTGTTGATGTTACCGACAGCTTTATTTCACAAAGCAATCTTAGACTATGTGTACCAGTGGCAGGTCACAGAGGTCAAATAGACTATCCTTACAGGTAGAGAGAGCTTATTAAATGCCACGTCTATTAAAGGCAATGGACAACATAAAGAAACATCCCAGGGAAATATTTTTAACATAGTTCAATGAAAATATGAGCAGGAGGAGTAGTAAATAATTTTAAATGATGCTAGCATAGAAGCCGGATCCCTGCATTTTCAGAAAAGAGAAAAAAACAACACCTGGATACAAATATTTGGAATTAAATGAATAATAATGACATGTTTGAAATCTTTCAGGAAAAAAAAAATGGTGTAGCTGTCTGAAACTGGTAATGGTTCCAGTAACTCATGCATTATTTTATTTTGGTTTTTTTTCAAGGTAAGCTAATACTTGATTGTTGAACACCATATTTCAGTATAAAAACACAACAACCAAATTTGGTTCCAGGAGACCTTTTACTGTCTTGTTCCACTTCTAATGGCTTCTAGTTTGTTTCCATAGTTCAAAATGCTGGTTCTTCTTAACCATAACAAGTTTTGGGGGATAGGACTTTTGGAAGGGATGCCTTCCACTATGCCTCCCCCCAATTTTTTTTTTCCACAAAGAAATTGACTGGGTGGTAAAAGACAGACGCTTTTCTATTGCCAAGGTTGAAGTACATTGCCTTAGAGAAATTCAGCAGGCTTTAAGGAAACACTAGGTTTTATTTTTCAAAGCTTTGACATCGGTATATTCTGCCCCTGGGTGTTTTTCATTGCTTTGTTCCATTTAATTATTTTGTTTTATCTACTCTTTCCTTTAACAGGCATATTTTGTTTGATTGGTTAGAATGGTGATTCGCCACTCGAATTGTTGGGATTATTTCTGCTTTGCGGTTTTCTTACATTTCAAAAGTATTTTTATAAGAAATAAGTTTTTAACAATTCTATTGTAAACATATTGTAAACAAATTATGCTTGATTTGAACAGCTGAATTGGTGTCAACAAAATAATGATGATAATTTTAAAAAGCAACACATCACAAGGGTACTTATACAGCCATGTAAAACCCTACATAGCGTATATCTGGATACTTGACTTTTTAGCTTCTTCTTACATACAAGTCCCGTTATTTAGATCATGTGAGGATGCTTCCTTGATGGTGCTGCATTTTTTCCTAATTTTCTTATTAGCAACTTAAAGTAATAATAGTAATGTTGGGAATAATAGTGATGTTCCTTTCCAGAGGTGAACTAAACACTAGAACATTATATTCTTTGTCTAATCATTTTCCAGAACAGCTTAATCATCCCCCAAATGGTTACATCACTTCAAAATGGCCAGATTGGTATAGCCTGGGGGAAGAATGGAACATATCATCTCTGGAATGCAATTTTTGGGTACAATTCCATTCCTGTTCAGCTGCATCTTGAACCAAAAGGCGTAAGGTATGCTGCAGCTTCTGTCAACCTAGCAGTTCGAAAGCACGTAAAAATGTAAGTAGAAAAATAGGGACCACTTTGGTAACATTGTCCTGTGCGCCTTTGGCGTTGAGTCGTGCCGGCCACATGAGCACGGAGACATCTTCGGACAGCGCTGGCTCTTCGGCTTTGAAACTGAGATGAGCACTGCCCCCTAGAGTCGGGAACGACTAGCACATATGTGCAAGGGGAACCTTTACCTTTACCTTATATCCCTGTGTATCACTTGCAAGGCTTGTTCTTCAGATTTTAAGGCATTGTTATTCTTTATGGGGAGATGAAGATTTTAAAACCGATTTTAAATCTCTTTTGTGTCCCTGTTACGGAATTGAGCTCTAATGTGAAGTGGACAGCAAATTTCATAAAGGCATTCTGTCCTCGATCCCAAATGTACCCTTATGATTAACCATGCATTCCCTGCTACAATAATTTCATAAAAGTTGGAGATATTCTCTGATATGCTCGCTGCCCCCAAGATATTTGGAGATCTATGCTCAAGGATATAGCAACCATGTTCCAGCGTGAGGTGTCTCTTGTGTCTCCCCTTATTCTCCCATCACTATATCCAAGATTTTTAGAATAATGTGCTCGAGAGATGAAGACAGTGATTCTTCATTAAGGCATAGACATTTCATGCTGACACCAGCAAAAATGCAACATTCCTTGTTGAATAGCTGGTAAATTTCCAGGACATAACAAACCTTATTTCAAAGCAGCTTTGCATTTACTTTCCACTTTAAAAAATATCACTTTTAATATTATGTTCATAATGTTTTCATTGGCAAAATTCAGCCAGTTGCTTCCAATCTGCATTTTTCCATACCTGATCCAAAGAATGCATAAAGGAAGTGAATAGTATTTCTTTCTCTTTTTTTAGTGATATTTTTTTTTTATTTTAAACACATAAGCACATCAACAAAAACAAACACATAACTTAAAAACAACATAGGAAAAATAAGTTCCATCGTATATCATACCGCAGTTCCGAATCGGTTTCTTTGCAGTTAGTGTTTTCCCTTCTATACATTTCTATCTTGCATTCATAATCTCCTTATTCCTTATCCATTTTTATGTACATTTCTTTCTTTATTTAAACTTAGCTACTTATGACCAAATATTATTTACCTACATTATGCTTTATGTCATTTATTCTCTTACATACAGATTATAGACATTGACATAATTATTCTTTTTCTTTTCCCATTCTTATATTATTATTATCCCATTTGAAAGGTTATAAGGTGTAGTTTAAAATGCTTTGTTTACCATCCTTCGCACCTGCTAAGACACCACCTTGTTTTCTCTTTCTTTTCTCCCTCCCTTCCTTCTCTACTTCCTTCCTTCCTCCTCTCCATCCCCTTCTTCCTTCCCTTACCTCTCCCCTACTCCTACCCTTTTTCTTCTCCTTCCTACCTTCTCTCCTTCTCTTTCTTTCTCTTCCTCCCTCCTCTTCCTCTTTGGAAGTGAATAGTATTTCAGTTGCACTGAAATGAATGGGCTTTAACTTTGCTGTATAGATACTGATTTCAATGAGGCTCAATGTGAGTCATCTATTACTAATCTAACTCAGTAATTTTACAATGCTCTTAGCAAGACATTCGTTTGAATAAAAGGATTTCTGGGTTGCATAAATAGCTGTAGGAAAGTCAAGTTTGTCCTTTGCTATCTAAGATTAACAGAGAAATTGAACTGAAAATGTGACAGGGGAGTGAGACAACTCGCCACAGCCATGGAACAATTTAACAATTCAATTCAATTATTTAAAATAATGTAAAAATTATTTCAATTTTTGTCGTTCGCATTTCATTTTGCCCCTCCTTTTGCATCCTTTCTTTGATGATACTATTCAACCATTTCTTTGACATTAATGCAACTCTTGTCCCATGGTGAGTTGGCTCATAGCAAATTGGTCATGGCAAGCTGTCATCGTGGCACGACAAACCCGCGCTCGTCAAAATAGCGGTGATAAAACCGCGTCGCTAAAGCCGCGACGTCATCACCGCGCGTCATCACCGCCGCGACAACAGCGCGGCGACAGAAGGGCGCTTTAAAACAGCGCGGAGGCAGAAAGCCGATTTAAATTAAGGTAAGGGGTAGGATTAGGTTTAGGGGGTTGCTTTAGGGTTAGGTTTAGGGTTAGGTTTAGGGTTAGGTTAGGGTTAGGTTTAGGGTTAGGTTTAGGGTTAGGTTTAGGGTTAGGTTCAGGGTTAGGTTTAGGGTTAGGGTTAGGTTTATGGTTAGGTTAGGGTTAGGTTCAGGGTTAGGTTTAGGGTTAGGTTCAGGGTTAGGTTCAGGGTTAGGTTTAGGGGTTTGCTTTAGGGTTAGGTTTAGGGTTAGGTTCAGGGTTAGGTTTAGGGTTAGGTTCAGGGTTAGGTTTAGGGTTAGGGTTAGGTTTATGGTTAGGTTAGGGTTAGGTTCAGGGTTAGGTTTAGGGTTAGGTTCAGGGTTAGGTTTAGGGGTTTGCTTTAGGGTTAGGTTTAGGGTTAGGTTAGGGTTAGGTTCAGGGTTAGGTTTAGGGTTAGGTTCAGGGTTAGGTTTAGGGTTAGGTTCAGGGTTAGGTTTAGGGTTAGGTTCAGGGTTAGGTTTAGGGTTAGGGTTAGGTTTATGGTTAGGTTAGGGTTAGGTTCAGGGTTAGGTTTAGGGTTAGGTTCAGGGTTAGGTTCAGGGTTAGGTTTAGGGGTTTGCTTTAGGGTTAGGTTCAGGGTTAGGTTCAGGGTTAGGGTTAGGGTTAGGGTTAGGTTTAGGGTTAGGTTTAGGGTTAGGTTCAGGGTTAGGTTTAGGGTTAGGTTAAGGGTTAGGCTTAGGGTTAGGTTCAGGGTTAGGTTTAGGGTTAGGTTCAGGGTTAGGTTTAGGGTTAGGTTAAGGGTTAGGTTTAGGGCTAGGTTTAGGGTTAGGTTTAGGGTTAGGTTCAGGGTTAGGTTTAGGGTTAGGTTCAGGGTTAGGCTTAGGGTTAGGTTCAGGGTTAGGTTTAGGGTTAGGTTCAGGGTTAGGTTTAGGGTTAGGTTCAGGGTTAGGTTTAGGGTTAGGTTCAGGGTTAGGTTTAGGGTTAGGTTCAGGGTTAGGTTTAGGGTTAGGTTAGGGTTAGGTTTAGGGTTAGGTTTAGGATTAGATTTAGGGTTAGGTTTAGGGTTAGGTTCAGGGTTAGGTTAGGGTTAGTGTTAGGGTTAGATTTAGTGTTAGGTTCAGGGTTAGGTTCAGGGTTAGGTTTAGGGTTAGGTTTAGGGTGCTGAGTGCTTCGGAAGGCGTGGATTTGCCCTCCGCCCTTATGTCAGCGCGGTAAGGTCACATTTGCTTTAGCGATTCGGACGGCGCGGATTAGCACTCACGCTTATGTCTCCGCGGATAAGCGCTACGCGGTATTGTGGTGGAACCAGCTGTCATAGACTCTCAGACAGGGAGCAGCCCTGAAAAGCTAATAAGAACTTAAGAAATGGTCTGTTGCAGTCTCTATTAACTTCTCCAGTATTCTTAATACAGGCGAGAAGTAATTCTCCACATCTTCAGGCAGGACTTTTTTCCTGTCCTACCGAAGATGCCAAGACAGGGATTGCAACTCTACATTCACTGCATGTGTGTGTCCCCTCCCTCCGGGCTATTTTTAATTAGCTGCAATAAATATTTTTCATCTGTAACAGAGGTTTCTTGTTGTCATTATTGCTGTTTCTGGCCTTGTTCTCTGGGAATGCATATTCGGTGTTCCATTATCGGATGTTTGTAAAAGCATTTCGAGAAGGCAGACTTAAAAGTGAGTCAGAGCTGGGAATTCATAGTTTTTCAAAGAGCAACTCATACTACATTATCTCGAGACTTAACTCTTTCTTTTCAGTTTTCTGCCATTCTAACTGACCAAATACCATAGGCTTCAAAAGGATTGCCACAGTGGGAAGAGGCGTTTAATGGTTACACTGGCAGTGTTTCTCAACCTTGGCAACTTTAAGTCCTGTGGACTTCAACTCCCAGAATCCCCCAGCCAGCACAGTTCTGGGAGTTGAAGTCCACAGGACTTAAAGTTGCCAAGGTTGAGAAACACTGGGTTACAGAGTTCTGTTTTAACCAATCACCAAAACTGATTATCTCTCCAATAGTGTCTACCAACATCGCACACTATCTACTTATCAGTGGATTCACCTGGTCAAACAATTAATGAAATACAGAAAACATAAAACATGAGTTGTTAAAAGCTCACAATTACCTTCCTGTCGAAAGCTTCGCTCTGGGTGCACTGTCCTTGCTTTAACGTGTGGTAAATCATCTACCTAAAATGTATTTGCACCCAATCATTTTTTAAAGTCACAATCTTTGTGATGTCAACTTATCAAGGGTCAAAGGGAAGAGCAGGCGAGATTCCCAAATCAATCTGCTTGTAGAAACTGTCTCATTTCATTTCAAATTACCTGCTGGGGCTGGAGCAGCGGGCTGCGGACAAACTGCCTTCCTCCATAAACCATGACAGCACAGGTCGAACTTATGCCATCATTCATAAGGGGACGAGTCAAGCTGGAGCTGTCATTAACTACTTTTAAACTGCCGTGCAGGGTTAAGTGATCTTACAAGGCAGCCTTAGGTATAAATACTATTTGGGCAGTTTAATGTCAAGAGACAACTCCTCTGGGATTAAAACTGTGTAAGAGCGTAGTGTAGTTGTGGAAGGAAGGGTTAAGGTAGCTGGGGTGCTTTCTTGGAATTTCAACTCTGCATTCATTCGAACTGTGTTCTGATGACAAAGGTAACATGTTATAAACCCTACTGCTCTGACTCTCTGGAACGAACTCCCCGTGGAGATTCGGACCCTCACCACCCTCCAGACCTTCCGCGCCGCCCTTAAAATCTGGCTGTCCCGGCTGGCCTGGGGTTAAAGACTCTAACCCCTACTCGAATTGTATGACTGTTGTGTTCTTAAATGATGTAGTGTCTTTATGTTGTAAATTGTTTGTCCTTCCCCCCCTTTTGAACTGTGAGCCGCCCTGAGTCCCCCCAGGGAAAAGGGCGACATACAAATAAAGTGAAACTGAAACTGAAACTGAAACTAATCCTCTTGCCAGCTTGGTGCCCTTGAACCACTTCTCTTGTTTAGAGGGAAACTGTTTAACTGTTTAATAAATTTATAGGCCGCCCAACCCCGAAGGACTCCGGGCGGCTTACAGAAATACATTTCAAAAATAAAAAATAAAAATAGAGAGAATAAAAACAGATTGAAAGATCACTTCATACACTCAATCTAGGCGAGGCTGGACCTCGTACATGAGGTCAACAGCCCCAGGCCTGCCGGAATAGCCAGGTTTTGGTAGCCTTTCGGAAGGCCGTGAGAGTAGGAAGGGTCCGGCTCTCCAGGGGTAGATTGTTCCATAGGGTCGGAGCGGCTACAGAGAAGGCCCTCCCCCGGGGGGTTGCCAAACGACATTGTCTGGTCGACGGTACCCAGAGAAGGCCCACCCTGTGTGATCTTATCAGCTGTTGGGAAGTATGAGGCAAAAGCTGTGCTGGCTGGGGGATTCTGGGAGTTGAAGTCCACAGGGCTTAAGGTCGCCAAGGTTGAGAAACACTGCTTTAGATGGACATATGCTATGGAAACCAGGTTTTTAGATTCTCCCAGCCCAACCCAAAATGGGAAACCGTAGTTCCACTGAAGCTTAAACTGCCTCAAAGCCACTGAGTGTACTAATATGCATTAACAAACTATTTCAGAACGTTTCCCCAGCAAGAAATTGTTTTAGGAGAAGGAGGGAAATGCTACTTTAAAAGTGGAACAACTGAATGCAACTTTGACCTGTTTTAATTTGCGGGCTGGAGCGAAGACAAAGGAAATGTCACGAAGACATTACAGAAAAGAAAAGAAAAAAACCACTGACAGAGGCATATTTGCACCATGATTAGAGAGATGGAGGAATAGCTCTATTCGAATCTTATCTGTACATTTTGAATATTTGACTTGAAACAATTTGGCAAGAGGACAAACGTCAATTTTACAACGTCAGGCTATAAAATATTTCGCAATGGAATGTCCCTGCAGGAGTTCTAAAACGTATTTGTAAACATGTATTAGTGGCCCAATAGAAAATTGTTCTCATGACGATATGCAGTAAAGTTATTTTTAAACATGCAATCAATGTTTAAACATTCAACTCCAAAAATATAAAGGAACAAAGCAATCGCTTAAAACAGAGAGTAAGCACATCCACACTAAAACATTTCAGTTTAGGGAAGAAGGAAGGAAAGGAGGGGAGGAAGGAAGTAGAGAATGGAGGGACGGAGGAAAGGAAAGGAGTGGAGGGTAGAAGAGAGAGGAAGAGAAGGAGAGAAAGTCGGAGAAGAAGAAGAAGTGTGGTGGAGAGGTAAGGGAAGAAGAAAGAGGTAAGGGAAGGTGGGTGGAAGGGAGAGAAAAAGAAGAAGAGGAGGGAGGAAGAGAAAGAAAGAGAAGGAGAGAAGGTAGGATGGAGAAGAAAGAGGGTAGGAGAAGGGAAGAGGTAAGGGAAGGAAGAAGGGGAAGGAGAGGAGGAAGGAAGGAAGTAGAGAAGGAAGGGAGGGAGAAAAGAAAAGAAAGAGAAAATAAGGTGGTGTCATAGCAGGTGCGAAGGATGGTAAACAATACATTCCAAATTATACCTTATATCCTTTTAAATGGAATAATAATAATATAAGAATGGCAAAGAAAAAGAATAACTCTGTGAATGTATACCTAGAACTGTATCTAAGAGAATAAATGACAGTAAAAATATAAAGCACAATATAGGTAAATAATATTTGGTCATAAGTAGCTAAGTATAAATAAATAAAGAATTGTACATAAAAATGGATAACGAATAAGGAGATTATGAACGCAAGATAGAAATGTATAGAAGGGAAAACACTAACTGCAAAGAAACCGATTCGGAACTGCGGTATGATATACGATGGAAACTTATTGTTCCTATGTTGTTTTTAAGTTATGTGTTTGTTTTTGCTGATGTGTTTATGTGTTTAAAATAAAAAAAAATTACAACCCATAAAACATTTTAGTTTAAAACAACTTAGTACTGTACAGGATGGCAGGAATATTACAGGAAGAATCTTAAAGCCTCTAATGGAGTTATAACCACAGTGTACTATTCACATAGGAACAACCTCAAGCAGCTCCTAATGTGAAAGTAAGTCTATAAAAGTCAGTTTAAGAAGATTTGAGCATCTGATATTTTAAAAACAGATACTGTCCTTCAGACTGCAGGAAGGACACTGGGGAATTAGTTCAAGAAATCATAACTCACAGAAATGTAATACATTAGGGATATTAAATAAAACCTCTCTTCCTGATATTCTAGCTCTCTAATCACCTGAGAGTTTATTGCCGTGATAATGGTTTTTCTTTTCTTTTTTTTTTCCTTTTTCCTTTTTCCTTTATAGTTGGGAACATTCCGTTGGAGTTTTCTAATCTGACGCTATGTGATTTTCTTACCTTCTGTAGCTGCTACCCACAAACCAAACCACAGCGTTAGCCAGCTATACGGAAGAGAAATCTGTCCCCCTGCACAGACAATGAAATGCAACATGGGTTATATCAGACATGTCCAACCTGTGGCCCACAAACCACATGAAGCCTTGGACAGCTAGTAATGCAGACCCACAAGATTTATTAAAAAAAATAAAGTTTGTGGTTCATATACATTAATTATATTATGTATTTTATATGCGCACAAGACAATTCTTCTCTCTTTGCACCCAAGGCAAGTCTTGGCTAATGGTATAAATGGATCATATCATTCCCATTCAGCAGCAGTATTTTCAAATGTACATACACAGACTGTAAATCGAAGCGCACCACTTTTTCAGGGAGTTGATTATATGCTCAAATTTAGATGTAGAGCAGAAATTCTACGCACTATGTTTGCATATACATACCCCATTAATCCAAGGCTCCAGAGGCTGCTGTAATATTTAAAAATCTAATTATGCATGCTAAAATACATTAAGTTAAACACAGTGCTTGATCTCAGTAGAATGTCCTTCTGAGATTTGATTTTCCCATTTTTAAAAATGTTCCCCTGACTTCTGTTTAAAAATCTATGTGCGCTGCAAAACTCTGCAGCCCATAGTAATCTATGTAGCCTAGTAGTTAAAGAAAAAAAATGTTTCGCATGTAGAGAATACTAAGCTCAATGCGCATCTTCTTTAGCTACAAGAAACTGGAACATAGGAACTCAGAAAATCTGGGTCTCATACAGTATTTGTAAAACTGCTGGCCCAGTGGTGGGTTTCAAAAATTGTTCAAACCTACTCTGTGGGTGTGGCCTCCTTTGTGGGAGTGGCTTGCCGCCCATGTGACCGGATGGGAGTGACTTGCCGCCCATGTGACCTGATGGGAGTGGCTTGCCACCCATGTGACCGGATATGAAGATGCCGACGACACTTGTCAGAACCACCTTAAATTACCTAAGACACAGCACTGGCATGCATAAGAATAGGATGTAAAGTTGTTTTTTAAAAGGCGTCTTTGGTTTGCGTTAAAACAACTTCAACACACGCAATGTTCTGATTGCACCACAAACGCAGTAGTCATCCTTACCTTTCACAGAGGCACTGAGTTTTATAAATAGGAGCCTGATGGTGTAGAATAATCATATCCAAGGACCAGTGGTGGGTTTCAAAAAAATTTGGAAGCTCTTCTGTAGGTGTGGCCTGCTTTCCGGGTCCACTGGTGGAACCTCTTCTAACCGGTTTGGTAGATTTGACGAACCGGTTCTACAGAATAGGTGCAAACTGGTAGGAACCCACCTCTGTGCTGGCCGCTTAGAATATTAGCTTGCTGGACCAATGGCCTCATTCAAAAATATCCAAATGATGCACTTTTTATGTTCCAATCCTTGTCGAAATATACCTGCAACTGATCTGAACTATTTTGATTATTTATGGATTTAATTGTATAATAAGCTATTATGGGCACATGGAGCTGATGTTTGCTCATTCTGGTGAATAACTGAATCCAGAACACTGAGCCATTTCCAAAGCCATTTCTTTCATCTACCAAAAAAATTAAAAGCAAAGCCTATGGTCCTCTGTCTCTTATATGCCATCCATTTCCACCCGTGTGTCTGTGAATATTTGCATATTTTGTTATGCCAAAATCCCAGAGGTTACTTGCAGAGCAGCTGTGGAGGGGGGGCTGATATACCCAGCTGAGGTGCAGCCCCTGGAAAGCTTCCCACTCACCAAGACACACTCTTACAACGTTCTTTTTATTTATTTATTTTATTTATTTATATTTCTTTCTTTTTCTGTCTCTAGCTGCAGTTCGGCTGTTCAAATCTCACCAGCTCAAGATTGACTCAGCCTTCCATCCTTCCGAGGTGGGTAAAATGAGGACCCGGATTGTTGTTGGGGGCAATATGCTGACTCTGTAAACCGCTTAGAGAGGGCTGAAAGCCCTATGAAGCGGTATATAAGTCTTAACTGCTATTGCTATTGCTATTAAAGCGCCTAAGGTGGGGGAAAAAGGCAGGTGGGAATTGAACATTACAGATGTAACTTTGGGGACATCATAATCTGCAATTCCAAGAGAGTAAAAGTAGCTCTAAGGCTAAACATTTTCCTATTAGTAGGAAAGAGGATGCTTTGCGTGAACTGTATAATGTGCAGCGTAAAGCCTCTTTCTATGTAACATTAGAAGGGAGTAAATGCATCCTTTGTGTGTGGAGAATTACAATGCCTGTTCAAATTAAATACATGGTCAGAGGCTAAAGATAGTGATCTGACCAACACTGGGCAGGTGACATGGGCTATTAAGTATCTACTATGCGAGCCATCTGCATTCACTCGGGAGCTGTAAAGTAATAGTAGTTTTCCAGTAATTGGAAAGAGAGATGCCATCAGTAACTTTTTCATACCACAAACATGTTTAAGAATCCAAACATGCCAGTTTCACCTAGCGACGGCATGAAATTAATGCCCTTGCTAATTAAGGATGAACAGATTAGCCCAGATCTGCAGGGTATCAATGATTCGTTCCCAAATGGAAGATGGATCAGCAGGTTACATCTGAGTACATCTAAGTTTCTGCTGAAAGGAAAGTAGGCAGACACAAAACTCCTGCATTATATTTCAGTGAACCCGTACTCCTTTGGTTTCAAACGCAGCTGCTGCCCGTTGTTTTATATTCAAAGCTTGAATGGATTGTCTCTCTGGAAGGAACATTTCAGCAAGGTATGGATTTGCACCCGCTATCTTGAATGAACCTTGCAGAGGTTGAAGTCGGATTCGATACTAATAATAATAATCAGGTATGTGGCCTCCAAATGACATCCACCGAGAATGTCAGGGAAGTAAAAGACTTTTATTTGCATTCTTCTAACTATTTCGTGAGTCGATGTGCAAAGAGAAAAGAGCACCTTAGAACCCAGAGCATTCCTGAAGCTCTGAGAAGGAAATCTGCAGCTCTGTTTCAGATGAACAGATGAAAGCTAGTTGTTTTATCATCAGGAGTACTTTGGGGTTGGAATTATTTTTGTTTCTTTCCATTGTGGATTGCAAGTGTCTGGCTCATTGGATGGCAAAAGATCATTACAACACAGTATGAAAAAGTGAGGGAAAGTTGCAGTCTGATAAATAAATGCCTCTGGTTCCTATTGTGATTTAATTGTAAATAAGGTGTTTACTATGACTAGAGCAGTGTTTCTCAACCTTGGCCACTTGAAGATGTCCGGATTTCAACTCCCAGAATTCCCCAGCCAGCGAATGCTGGCTGGGGAATTCTGGGAGTTGAAGTCCGGACATCTTCAAGTGGCCAAGGTTGAGAAACACTGGACTAGAGCATTTTGTGCATACAGAACAATTACATATACACATAGTGTGTGTGTGCGTATATAATTGTTCATTGTTCAAATTCATAAACTGTATATATGAATTTGAAAGCCAGAGGAATATAGGTAGTCCTCAACTTATAACAGTTTGTTTAGTAACCACTTGAAGTTACAACAGCAGCAGTGGTGGGTTTCAAAAACTGTTTGAACCTACTCTGTGGGTGTGGCCTCCTTTGTGGGAGTGGCTTGCTGCCCATGTGACCGGATGGGAGTGGCTTGCCACACATATGACCGGATATGAAGATGCCGATGACACTTGTCAGAACCACCTTAAATTACTTCACACACAGCACTGGCATGCATAAGAATAGGATGTAAACTTCTTTTTTAAAAGGCATCTTTGGTTTGCGTTAAAACAACTTCAACACACGCAATGTTCTGATTGCACCACAAACGCAGTAGTCATCCTTACCTTTCACAGAGGCACTGAGTTTTATAAATATGAGCATGATAGTGTAGAATAATCATATCCAAGGACCAGTGGTGGGTTTCAAAAAGGTTTGGAACCTCTTCTGTAGGTGTGGCCTGCTTTCCGGGTCCACTGGTGGAACCTCTTCTAATTGGTTCGGCAGATTTGACGAACCGATTCTACCAAATAGGTGCGAACTGGTAGCAACCCACCTCTGAACAGCACTGAAAAAAATGACTTGTGACTGGTTTTCACACTTACCACCATGGCAGGACCCTCGTGGTCACATGATCAAAATTCAGGCGCTTGGCAACTGGTTCATATTTATGACGGTTGCATTGTCTGAAGGTCAGGTGATCCCCTTTTGCAACGCTCTGACAAGGAGAGTCAACGGGGAAGCCAGATTCACTTAATAACCATGTTTCTAACTGCAGTCATTCACTTAACCACCGTGGCAGGAAAACGTCATAAAATGGGGCAGAACTCACTTTGCAACAGTTTCACTTGGCAACAGAAACCTTGGGCTCAATTGCGGTCATAAGTCAAGGACTTACCTGCACAACCTACAGTATAGTTAAGTCGTAAGGGCAAAACCTGAAGGGTCTGATTTCAAGAAATATTCTTTCCCACTTCGCCCCATTCATGGTCTCTTTCATACCAACGCTCCGTTAAATGAACTATTGCTAGACAACGTTTAGCTCTCTCAAATGAGGGCTGGATTCGTGTTCGGAAATAACCCAACAGGTTGCAGGCACAAAAACATTTCTGCATCTGCAATCTTTCATTTTTGGGCAGTGTGAAAAATGGTTAAAGTCTCTGTTCCAGAGGCGGGTTCCTACCAGTTCGCACCTATTCGGTAGAACCGGTTGGTCAAATCTACCGGACCGGTTAGAAGAGGTTCCACCAGTGGACCCGGAAAGCAGGCCACACCTACAGAAGAGCTTCCAAAATTCTTTGAAACCCACCACTCACACACAGAGAGAGAGAGAGAGAGAGACAGACAGACAGACAGACTGACACAGAGAGAGAGAGAAAGAGAAAGAAAGGAAGAAATAAATAAAGAAAAAAGAAAGAAAAAGAGTGAGAGAGAGATGAAAGAAAAAAAGAAAAAAGGGACAGAGAGACAAAAGGAAGGAAAGAGAGAGAGAGAGAGAGAAAAAAAACACATGGCCGGCAAGCCACTCCCACCAGGTCACATGGGTGGCAAGCCACTCCCACAAAGGAGGCCACACCCACAGAGTAGGTTCCAAAAAATTTTGAAACCCACCACTGCTCTGTTCCAACTATTTCCAACATTTGCCCAACCCTGCTTGACCACATGTCCTACTAGTGGGTGATGCTAGTTGGGAATGGAGGCCAAGCCAGAGCAATCCACTATGATTTCCTTAACGTCTCTGACATTAAGCAGAAACAGCAGCACTGCGTGGTGGTCTTGTTCCTACAGTACCACAATTAATGCCACGTACTACTCTGTCAATTTAAGGGCTGGAGGAAAGCATATTTAAGTGACCCCAGGGAGCGAGACCCCCGAGAGGACAAAGTGCATTTTAGTGAGGTCTGTTTTGGTCCCCCCACATTAGATTTCTGAAGAAGCATCAGAATCATCTCTGGAAAAAAAAGGTTTGCATTAATTTTGGTGGCGTTAACACATCTCAGGTTAACATGTGTAAGGCTGCAGCTGGGCTTTAATTTACATTTTACAATTCAGTTGAAATTCACAGCTCCAGCAAAGTATGCTATTTGCCCGAAGAGGAAATGCTTTGAAAGAGAGCTTAAGTTACAAAGCAACTTAAGGAATAAGTAACAGACACGGCATTACGTAAGATGCATTTTACATA
>NC_045545.1:2712759-2750259 GCF_009769535.1 Thamnophis elegans
TTCCAAGAAGCACAGAGGTATTGAATGGTCCTTAGAAATGTACTTAATCCAAAATGCAAATTTGCAGACCAGGAAACAAGCTTCTTAGAAGTTTGGATCAATTGGGCAATTACTTCTGCTTCAGCCCTTGCTAGCTATAAGTAAGTATTTAAATATATATCTTGGCTGAGGATTAGGTACTGCCAAACATTGCTTCAGTCTTAGTTACTTATTTTGTGGGATCTATCCCTTTTGGGCCAAGAGGCCAAATGAATTGCAACCAAAACAGATTTTTGACATGCTTCATGCAGCACATTGTACAATTCATGACTGCTGTAAAGTACTGTATGTGGACTTTTAATTTAATTTAATTTAACAGGTCGTCCTCAACATACAACTGCAGTGGAGCCCGCCTACTGTGATTGTATGTCACAACAGATGATTTTATGATATTTCTTTTTCTGGTGGTGGTTTTGTTATTTAGTGCTAATCCTTGAACTGAATCCAAATCTAAGGGTTAATTCTCAAGGAGGTGGTAGCAGATGTGACTAGCCTGAACCATGTTTTGAGGTTTACCAGATGACATAGAGAAATACCGAGCGCTGGTGTCTCAAGCAGAAAAGACAAGGACTTCATGGTTTTCTACATTTTGTATGGAAGAGCATTCATTCAACTTTGCCATAGCAGCAAGCCATAGGTCCCCCCCCCCCATACAGCAGGTAGAGTTAATGCCACTGAATGGACAGAGGACACCTTGTCCTTCATAGCATCATCAGCCCGCTGGACATGATGATCACAGTGACAGCATGGTGAGCTTTTTCTGGATGCTTCCCTTTTGCAAAAGAAAAAGAGGAACGGAAGTGCAGCACATTTCAACATTCTTGTGGGTCCCTTCCAAGCAGCTTCAGGGCTTAAATAAGGAAAGCCCTTCATCATCACAATTACTGCAGAAAAGAAAACTATCTTCCTTTCGGCTTTTTAATTTTGGGAGAGATATAAGTATGTGCTGAGCTTACTTTCCCTTCGACACCTTTGTCTAGGAAATGAGCAGCTAAAACAATGGGTCTTCTTATTTTTTTAAAAAAAAGGTTATTACAGGGCTGCAAAGGAAAGGTGTTATTTCATTTGCTTTGGGGACCCGATGTCAGAAGTGGGCGGAGAACGTTCTTCCTCTTCTCCCTTCTTGCCCTTCTCTTTGCCTTTTTATCTTCTCCTTTGCACCCAATTTCTCCTTTATTTTTATTCTTCTGCTCCCCCTTTCAGTTGCAGGAGATTTGGCAGTCTTAGGAAAAGAAATGTGATTGTGCCTTGGGTTGTCAGATCACTTGCCAAGTGGCAAGGGAAGTCAGGATAAAGCATAGGATCAGGTGAAGGCTGAAAGATGTTGTGATTGTTCCACCTAGGGCACAAGCAGGGCCGGATTTAGATGAAAAGAGGCCCTCGGCTATTCCACTTATGAGGCTCTTTCACCTCCCATTTTTAAGTTTGTAAATGACATGAGAGACAATAAAATACATCATTACTGTGATATATATCAATATATATAGCTGGCCTCCCAACGGAGGGCGGCTCTGCTCTGCGGCAAAGGCAGCGAGGCCAGCTGCCTCCCCTGCTGCGCTCAGCTGCCCGGCTCGGCCCCCTCGCCCTCACCTGCCTGGCCGCTGGTGGGCTCCGCGTCGACGGGGCGGCTACTTGGAGCGGCCGCGCCTCTTGCCCGACCGCCGGTGCCGGGAACGTGGGCGGGCTCCCCAATTGCCGCGGCGCTGGAACGATCTTAACCAATACATTTTTATGTTTGTTTATTAGTCATATGCGTAGAATTTCTCCTTATTTTCGGTTCAGCGTTTTAGTGTTCACTGTTTTTAGAATAGTGTAATTTTAATTTTGCTAACAATTTGAATGTAGGCCCCTCTTGATCTTGAGGCCCTAGGCTGAAACCTAGTTAACCTATAGGAAAATCCGGCCCTGGGCACAAGCAAAAGGAAAAGAATCCCTAACTGCTAGGCTGTGGCAGCCACATGAGTTCAGGAACTGGTCCTCATTGAACATAAGGGGTAAGCAGGAAAGTCAACGATATTTCTGGTGTCAGGAAACTGCCCGTTTTAATTTGTCGTTCATATAGGATATGTATTAATGCCCATGCACTTCACCATTTAAATTTGGCTTCTCCCTAAGACAGGAGTCTCCGGTTACCCAAGTTTATTTTTTATTTTTTAAATAATCACTTTTGCAAATTGCTAATATTATTGTTTTATGGAGCGAAAATAGTTGCAGCGCATGGGGTATTCTCATTTGTCTCAATGGTTGGGTTTTATTTCCAGTTATCCCTGACTTGAAAACCAGTCCAGTGGAAGACAACGGAAGGTATTGTTGACATTTATACGACTGGACCTCCTCCCAAAATGGTCTCGGGAAAGGAGAGATTAGTCTCTGAGAGTAAACATTCGGCTGCCAAATTTTAATTTGCAACAGGTTGTTAATTTTGAGAATAAAATATCAGACTCAGCTTGCATCTATGGGTCAATTCCCCCCCCCCACTTTCTTTGCAGAGAACCTAGCTGTAAAGCATGCTCTGTGCTACTCCTCATTGACTTTCCAATGTTAATTAGCTTGGCTCAGCAGTTTAACTGTCTTTCATATGTAAAGCATCTTTAAATGGATCTCTTGGGAACCTTTGATAGCAATATGGATTCTTCCTTGTACTTACTTTTCGCGAAATCCTTTCATAGTGGCATTGAACAGAAGGCAGTAGCCAAGGGCACCTATCCTAACAATAAACCTAGTCTATTTCTGTCATGTTTTTAAACCCCATGTGTAACTGATCCTTACCTTTCCAGTAAACCAGCGACCACATCTTTCTAACAGTACCTACAGGACGAGATTTCTCCTGGCAAATATTTCTTTCTGTGGCAAATGAACAGCTGTGGTGCCATTTTATGTTTTTAACTTTGCAATTTTACATGGCTTTATTCATTTGCTTGGCCGTGCCACACTTCAGGAGTTCTTTGAATGCAAAATACAAAATAAAATCCTAAATAAAAGGACAAATAAATATTTCATGTTTGAAAGGAACCCTAGTTTTGAGTTAGCAATTGTGCAGCTAAAGATGTTTCTTGTTAAAAGCTACAGGCTAAAGGTTAAAAGGTCTATAGGCTAAAGGTAAATCATATGACAGCTGTCTGAAAAACATGCTTAATCATCAATCATAATCATCAATGTGTTGCATGTTGAATAAATGCTGTCAAAAATGAACACTATTAATATCAGCAGTCTGAAATCATGCCAATATTAAGCTGCTATTTATTGATTCATGTATCGATGCAGGCACATATATACTGAATTCTTACTCTTCAAGTGTTACTATATGTAGGATGAGGAATTAATATCAGGTATGTTCACTGTCTTGAGTTATGTATAAAAAGAATAAAGATGGGATAAAAGAAACTATAAATAAATAAATATAACTGTAGCACATTATTTTTTTAAAAAGTATTTTTTAAAGAAAAAAATTGCACAGAAGCACCATCATTTAGTATTTTTAGTTCTTACAGCCAGCATGCCGTGGCAAGTTGCCTGGCGGTGCCATTGTATTCTTACCTCCTATTATTAGTTACTATCCATGCATTCATTTCACCCTGTTCATGAATATGAATATGAGCAAATCACATACTTCCTTTGAGCGTAGTAATTTATTTGGAACTTTAAAACAATTTCACATCCAGGAGAGTCTGCAAACAGAAACACACACAAACACAGTTCTGTTTTGCATTCTATATGTCCAACTTGTAGATATTCCACCAAAATTCGGTAAAAAGAATTATCAGGATCTTGCCCATTTGAAAATGATAAGGTGCCCCCATGACCTGTGTGTGAATAATAGTATATAACTGATGGATGCTTTAGCAAGAAGAATGGACATTCGTATTTTGATATTGTGGGATTGCTATATTTAGAAATCATGAAATACCTGGATGAATGTGTGAATATGGGAAGAATTTGTTATTATAAGTGTGAATGTGCTGGAAACAGCTGAGTGTAATGCTGAGAAGGACATGTGGCTGTATGTGAATAGAATGAAATATATGATTGCTCTCATATTAAGAAGAGAGACCATCACTTTAATTTTTAGGTGGGAACAGACTAAATGAAAGCAACCTTGTAATGGAATACAGTACACGTTTCTGAAAAGAGATGGAGTTATGTGACAAAAATTCTATAATGATCAGAAATAAATGCTTAGTTACGATTGAGTGCATAGCACACTAAAATTATAGATCTACGTTGATGGAGCAGTAGCAAGAACTGGTTGATATGTAGACGTGATTTCTAAAATGTAAACATCTGGCTCTTTTTCATAGATTTTTTTTTCTAGGACAAATTTCCTGACAGTGAGGACAATCAATCAGTGGAATGGCTTGTCTTCACATGTGGTGGGTGCTCCATCACGAGAGGTTTTTAAGAAAAGACTAAGCAGTCATTTGTTTGAAACCATCTAGGTTCTCATGCTTGAGCAAGGGGTTGGACTAGAAGCCCTCCAGGGTCCTATTCTATTCTATTCTATTCTATTCTGTTCTATTCCACTCCACTCTATTGGTAGGATTCAATTTTTTTTTACTATTGGTTCTGTGGGCGTGGCTTGGTGGGCGTGGCGGGGGAAGGAGACTATTAAATCTCCATTCCCTCCCCACTTTAGGGGAAGGTTACCGCAAAATTCCCATTCCCTCCCGATCAGCTGTGACGCGGGAGGCGGAGAATAGATGGGGGTGGGGCCAGTCAGAGGTGGTATTTACTGGTTCTCCAAACTACTCAAAATTTCCGCTACTGGTTCCCCAGAACTGGTCAGAACCTGCTGAATACCTACTCTACTCTACTCTACTCTACTCTACTCTACTCTACTCTACTCTACTCTACTCTACTCTACTCTACTCTACTCTACCCCTGCCTTATAACAGTCCTGGAACTCGGGCAGAATGCTAATTTTTCTCTCTCTGTCATTTTAAGGTAACACAAAAGAGATTCACATTCAACTTCTTTCACAGAAACACCACTTACACCCCTCCATTCCATTACACACCCCTAAGTCTCAAATGAGGTGACTTTTTACAGATCCTAACATGGATATGCCTAACATCATTTTCTAAATCTGCTTTTTCTGACATCCCAGCTATGGAATCTTTTATTGCTAAAGCCAAAGCAGGCATCTGTCTTGTCTTTAAGAGATGAATTTATTTTACCCAGCCACTATAAAAGTGGGTTTTGAGTTTACTGCATACAACATATTCATAAATATGTATGTATGTATGTATGTATGTATGTGTGTATATATTAATCAAAACTTGACTTTATCTTTTACAGTTACTTCCACATGCTTTAAATTCAAAAGGCTTTGTAATTATAGATCCTCACATTTTCAGATAGGTACATTTATATTTCATAGAATCATGTAACACAGGTTTAATTTTGGCCAAAGATATTCAGGGCATGGTGATATTGATTGAGAAATTTCTGAAATATTTTTTTCTCCCCAATTTTTTTTTAACAGTTCTCTTCCAGTGTCTTTACAGTTGATAGTTTTAGGCTTTCAAACATAAGGATAACACTTGTTATTAAAGTCATATTTTGCAAAGTCAGTTTTGGTTTTTGTAGCTGTTTCAATGTTTCTTTGATAAAGAAACGGGGCACAACTTTGTTTAAAGTAATACAGTTAAAAACAGTGTAAACCAAGTGCAACGGTGTGAGTTCACTGTCTGTCTATCAGATTAATTTCTTTTTTTTACTCTTACACAGGAGGGAATCTCCTTTGTAAAATGGCCCTTGCAAGCAAGAGGCGGCATAGCAAATTAAATTTCTTGGTAATACAAGTCAAAGCAGCCCGTGAGAACCATCCGTAAACTTTAGGACCGAAGGGTTGCAATAATGCAAAATAACCTTAGAAGCAAAATTGCTAAGGGAAGAGATCCAAAAGCAGACTGATGAGGACCGATAATGTTCAGTGGCCTTAAAAAGAAGGAGAGCACAATGCTCAAAGTACTGATAGCAGCAGTGGAGAGACAGGAAACCATGGGGAGGAGAATGGAATGTAGTGACTTGGAATAGGACATCGCTGCAGTTTGCCCAACAACATTTTGTTGTAGGTCCTATTGATATGCAAGTCCTATTTTGTTTTGTACTATTCATTCAAAAAGCCCCCACCCCCCTTTCTCTCCAATAGTATACCTTCTAGCAAACGAAAGGAAAGACCCTATTTTGGCCCAAGGCTTGAATTAAATCTAATTCAAGCAAATTAGATTTAGCAAGCAAATTGCTAACCACATTCCAAAAGTGGGTGGGACCATAACAGAGACATCCCCTGTAGGCACGCAACTTTCTGCCCTAATGTGCTTCCTCCCTACATGCTTTGTTCGTTTACTCACTCACTTACTCACCCTCAGAGACAGACATTGCAACTGGATTCGGTTAATTTATTAAGCTTCATTGAGCTAGATGACTCCGTCGAGTACAGAGGGAAGAGGCTGAATGGCCATTTCTTTTCTTTGACATTTCTTGCCTTCTCTGAACACCCTAGAAAGGTTTTAAAAAAAAGCTTAAGAATGAATTATAGATAAATCATAGAGAGGGCTAAACGGAGCAATGCACAGATAGAAAATATCACCTTGAAAATCTCAATAAAGGAAGTGGAAAAAGAAGGTTAAACAAAGGTTGACTTCTTCCAACAGATTAATTTAAGGGAAGTCTGAGCTTAGGTTGTGGCCTTAGAGAGGGAAGAGGTACAACACTTTGCAACACAGTAGGAAAGTCCCAGGTTTTAAATCCAATCTGCTATATTTAGACAAAAATTTTAAAAAGCATTTTTATATAATTCACACATAAGCAAATTTGCTTACTATCCTCTCTGAAGGAAAAGAAGTCACCCCAAATTTCTTTTAATTACATATGTAGGTTCAGAATCTGCCCTTAATTTTCTGCTCTGCTACATACAGTATAAGACGGTAGGATTGCACATTTAAAGGTATATGTGCTAGTCGTTCCCAACTCTAGGAGGCAGTGCTCATTTCCGTTTCAAAGCCGAAGAGCCAGCGCTGTACGAAGACATCTCCACGATTATGTAGCCTAAACGCCGAAGGTGCATGGAACACTGTTACCTTCCCACCAAAGGTGGTTCCTATTTTTCTACTTGCATTTTTATGTGCTTTCGAACTGCTAGGTTGGTAGAAGCTGGGACAAGTAATGGGAGCTCACTCCATTATGCGGCGCTAGGGATTCGAACTGCTGAACTGCCGACCTTTCTGAAAGACAAGCTCAGTGTTTTAGCAATAGCAATAGCAGTTAGACTTATATACCGCTTCATAGGGCTTCCAGCCCTCTCTAAGCAGTTTACAGAGTCAGCATATCGCCCCCACAGTCTGGGTCCTCATTTCACCCACCTCGGAAGGATGGAAGGCTGAGTCAACCCCGAGCCGGTGAGATTTGAACCGCCGAACTGCAGATAGCAGTCAGCTGAAGTGGCCTGCAGTACTGCACCCTAACCACTGAGCCACCACGTCCCCTTTAGGATTGCACATTAAGTCACATTGTCCTTGCTTGGTGTTCAGGAGTGTCCTTAAAGAAATCTAAGTGGGACTTCTTGAAGTTTGATATCTTTATACATTTATTTATTTATAGCCCACTTTTATTGTTTTTATAAATAACTCAAGGTGGCAAGCAAGCATAATATTCCTTCCTCCTCCTATTTTCCACACAGCAATAAACCTATGGGATGTTTTGGGCTGAAAGAAGTGGCCCAAAGCCACTGCCTAAAGTGGGACTAGAATTCATGGAGGCCTTTGAACTATGTTGCTGGAGAAGACTCCTGCGAGTCCCTTGGACTGGAAGGCCATCCAACCGGTCAGTCCTAGAGTAGATCAACCCTGACTGCTCTTTAGAAGGCCAGATCCTGAAGATGAAACTCAAGGACTTTAGCCACCTAATGAGAAGGAAGGACTCCCTGGAGAAGAGCCTGATGCCTGGAAAGATTGAGGGCAAAATAAGAAGGGCACGACAGAGAATGAGGTGGCTGGATGGAGTCACTGAAACAGTCGATGTGAGCTTAAATGGACTCCAGAGGATGGTAGAGAACAGGAAGGCCTGGAGGAACATTGTCCATGGGGTCGCGATGGGTCGGACACGATTTTGCAACTAACAACAACAACAGGGGTGGGTTTCAGGCGGTTTGCGGCAGTCCCCGCGAACCGGTTGGTTGGCGAACCCGGAAGTAAGTAACTTCCAGGAACGCCGAAGGATCCACCCGCCCACCCACGTTTCTTACCCGGTTTTGACGAGTTCTGCGCTTCCACGCATGCGCAGGACGCATACAGCGCCTGCGCGATCCTCCAGGAGCAGCTGGAGCATCGCACAGGCGCTAGTACGCATGCGTGCACTGCACGCGTGCACGAGGACACCGCCGGCCCCGTTCCAACCGAACCGGTTGGAACGGGGCGAGAAACCCACCCCTGAACAACAACAACAAGAATTCATAATCTTCTGGTTTCTAGGACAGCATCTTAATCACTATACCTAACAGCCTCTCTAGTTAGCCAAAGATGGAGCTGCAAATAATCCCCTCCTTCACAATTACCACTTAAAGTGAATTGACCCCAAGGTTGATTAAATTTGTTTGGCTCTTGAGGCAGAAAATAACAACACGTGTTTTTCTTTCCATTGTAACAGTTATGTCCCATTCCATATGCATAAGATCACTAAGGCACTCATTCTAAATACACATTTTACAGACTCGTACACTATTAAGTGAATTTCCTTCAGTTACAGGTGTGTTTAGAGTTGTAGCCTAAGGCACTGAAATACTACACAGGCCGCAAATACTGAAGCTAGTGAAAATTATTTTGCATATTTATGATATAACAGCATAAAATAGTTTTCGAAGAAAATATCATCTCTCTCCCCACGTTTTTTTAGCTTTTTAATCACCCAGGGGATTCCCACGCAACCCCCAGAATAAATGGAGCAGAGAAGAAGTTACTTTCAGCCCTTGAAAAAGTAGAAATTTCCTTAGTGAATAATTTTTACAATAAGTTAAAGAGTATTTTCATGTAGGAAATATTGAAAAATATAAGTAAAACATAGCAATATCATGAATTAAACTCACAAATGAAGACACAGTCAATGCAATTAACTCAAAATTGGATAGCTGTTATATTATTTTTTGCATTTACTAAGAGGCAAGCAATTGCATTTTGTAACACTTGGAATGGTATGCATAGAGATAGTCCTCACATAACAACCAGTCACTTAACAACTGTTTGAAGTTACGATAGACTGTCCAAAAAGCTACTTACAACCTAGAGTTCTAATGACAGCACTTCTTCCATGGTGACCGCATTTCAGGCACTTGGCAACTGGCTCACATTTATAGCAATAGCAATAGCAATAGCAGTTAGACTTATATACCGCTTCATAGGGCTTTCAGCCCTCTCTAAGCGGTTTACAGAGTCAGCATATCGCCCCCAACAACAATCCGGGTCCTCATTTTACCCACTTCGGAAGGATGGAAGGCTGAGTCAACCCTGAGCCGGTGAGATTTGAACAGCCGAACTGCAGAACTGCAGTCAGCTGAAGTAGCCTGCAGTGCTGCATTTAACCACTGAGCCACCTTGGCTCTATGACAGCTTTCAGTGTTGTGGTCACATGACCATAATTTAATATGGCTTTTTCCCTTGGTTTCTGACCTTTTCAGCTGTTTCTGGCAGACACACACACACAAAACCACCGACAGGAATGAATGTATTTGCTTAATGACCATGGTGTTTGCTTAACAACCTGCAAAAAAAAGAGTTGTAAAATTAGACCAGTCACTTGGATTCTTTGATTTAACCATCAGGACTTATAACAGAAATTTTGGACTCCATTATGTTTGCAGATCAATGACTATCTCTGTTTGCAGATGAAATTACTAAAACAGAAAATAAAAATTCCCTTGCAGATGACTTTAAAGAAAAATATGTGTACAATGGACTTTCATAACCTGGTACCAACTGAAGTCAATTCTGGTAAGTTATTGCAGCTTGCCAGATGTTTGACAATTTCCTTAACTTTCAACCCAATAGGTAAACTATTTTCTGCTATAGTAAATTCTACCATGTTTTTCTTGACGTAAGAAAATTTAAGGAGCAAAAGAGCAACTCCACATCAGTGGTGAGATTCAGTTTTTTTACTACCAGTTCTGTGGGTGTGGCTTGGTGGGCGTGGCAGGGGAAGGATACTGCAAAACCTCTATTCCCACCCCATTCCGGGGGAAGGATACTGCAAAATCTCCATTCCCACCCCACTCTGGGGCCAGCCAGAGGTGATATTTGCCAGTTCTCCGAATTACTCAAAATTTCCACTCCTGGTTCTCCAGAACCTGTCAGAACCTACTGAATTTCACCCCTTCTCCACATACATCTGTAACAAGTGACATCAGTACAAATTGTTTGTGCCAGAAGCAAATTTGTCCAACGGCTGAGACGGTGACGTAAACCACAGGAAGCTTAAGCAGAAAAAAAAAAAAAGCGAATTACTTACTCAGTATTTTCCAGTGTAATAACATCACATTGAAAATTCTGCTGAAAGAAAACACCCAGAAGCTCCATTACTAATGGAGACGGCAGGGGTTCCCACGAAATGTTCATCAAAATATTCAGAAGGGTTCAGATTTCCTCCTACATTTAATAGCTACCAAGTCTAGTAGGAAGAGTGAGAGTTATTTCTTCAGTTTTCACGTCACCCCTTGGATTTCTAAAGAGAGAGGTCGGAACCTTTTAAAATTATTTTTGTTAATTTTCAATTTTCCACCGTATGCTAATTAAGAAATTAAAAAAAAAAACAGCTGCAGGAAAAAAGTCTTTGACGGACTGTTTTAATCATCAGGTTGAAAAAGTTGGAAACTCTGATTTCCACCTTGAACAAACTTTCACCGCAATATGTGTATGGAAATCCCAGTGTTTCAAAAGTTTGGTTAACTTTTGGTGTTTGGTTTAAAGAAAACAAAACACAGCTGTGCCTTTGAATCAGTGGTGACTCCTGGTGATCGACTGAATTGGTCCCTGAAGGTTTTTGGCAAAGTTTTTCAGAAGTTTTTAGCCATTGCCTGCTTCCTAGGGCTGAGAGAGAGTGACTGGCTCAAGGTTAGGCTTTGCGCCTAACCACTGCACCAAACTCTCTTTATCATGTTTGAGAATTACTCCTACAGTAATACTATTTATTTGTGACCCGAAATGGTACCGTATGTAAATATCAGATAACGCATGTGGGTGTCCCTTAAAAAAAAATACTCCACTTTCACACTTTAAAAAAATATTCTTACTTCTGCTTTCAACATGATAAACTGATTTTAAAATATGCTAGCAATGCTCTTATACATTTTGAATTTAAAAAGGAGGAAGTGGAGAAAATATTTGGTCACGAATTATTTTTGTCTTTCAATTTTCTGAAGTAACTTTATTAACTCTAGCACATATTTTTTTTAATGAGCTTTCACATTGTGAAGCCGAAGCAGTACAATGAAATTAATTTAAACGCACCGAGCAATAATGTATTTGACTGATTTCTTTGTTCTTTTTTTTTTGTGTTTAAGAAAAGGAAAATCCGGCATACAGAATCTTCATTTTTACCTTCACGATTGATTATATGTCATTAAATCCATCTTGAATCTTAGCAACTAGGTAGATAGACCTTCCCAGCTTTCAGGCTTTCCAATGGTGTACATGATGTCCACTGCAATCATGTCTTCTTTTTCTCATTCTACCTTTTTCAGCATTATAAATTTCTCAAGAAAGCGAGGTCTTCATATAAGGCGACAAATTTGAACCTCACCCTTTTTTGCCTTGGAATTGTGGAATTGATTTTTCCTGTTGTCCGTTTCTTGACTGTCCTTGACCTTCTCAGGATTCTTCACCAATAGAAACATCCAAAAGCATCAACATTCTTCCAGGATGACTCTAATTTATCCCATTCTGGCTGCTGTCTACCTGGTTTTTGTCTCAAGCAAGTTGTGATGTGATTTGGCATTGGAAGATATTGTAATCATTCCTGTTGCTATGGTCAGATCACTTTTGGATTGCTCTTCAGCTTGTTGTTATCTCCATCCCACCCCTCAGAGGAAGACAGTATCTTATCAGCCTGGCCCAGGTGACTTTATGGCCCTACAAGTGCTCCATGAGGAGCTTCGGGTTCTCTCTAGAAGTGCAGTGGACAATTTGGCGAAGGACTTAATTGCATGCTGGAATGGATAGATGACTGTTGTGGCCCAGCAGGAGCCGTTGGAGCTGCCACCAGACTCCGACAGTGAGGGGCCCTATGAATCGGCTCTGGAAGATGCGGAGGACCCTGGACAGGGTTCTGACTCCGAGCAGGGTGCAGAGAGGCTGGTTGGCCACCAGGAGGCGCCTGAGCCTTGGACCAGTGGGGAGGAGACAAGGGAGTGTGACCCTGACATCATGCATTGGAGCAGTGGGGAGGAGACAAGGGAGAGTGAGCCGGACGCCAGCAGTGAGTTGTTCCCGGATGCATGGCACCGAAGAGCTACTAGGCGTCAGGAATAGTTGCGCAGTTACAGGAGGTGATTGCGCTCAGCTGGTGGTCATTAGGCTCCTCTCCAGACTATAAAAAGACTACTTGTGCACACATCCCTCTTGTAGAAGTCAACGCAGGAACGAATGTTGGAGAAAGTTACTGTGAGCTTGGCAGGCTGGATTGCTGCCAAACCTTATCTGTGTTTATTGCTGCCCAAGCTTGTCTGTGCCGGTTTGCTGCCAAGGCCCGGTCTGTCTGTTAATTAAATGCCGTAACTTATCTTTGGCTCAGAGTGTGTGTTGGTTCACTTAACAAATCACTGCAAAAAAGGTTTTAAAATAAGGTGACCAGATTTTGACATTGGTAAAGCGGAACACCATTGACCGGAGAGGGGTGTTCTTGATTTAAAATTTGGTCTGTATGGTCCATGGAGCAACAAAACTTTTGATAGAACGCAAAAATAGTATTGTAATATATATTTTTTAAATTTCAACATAAGTACAATTTACAAATATAATACATTAAAAAAATTATGTATAGTATTATTTTATTCTTTGGCATATTTCTCATTTGAGTGAATATTTTTTAGTAGATTGCTGTCGTTGTTTAAAAGGTCATGAAATTTTTCACAAGAATTTGTTAAATTATATTTCACATTTAAAAGCTATTTAAAGCGGCTTTCAAAGTCTCAACACTTAATTGTGATTTTTCTGATGTCCACACTTTATTTACTGTAGAAAAAATGCATTCAGTCGCAACATTAGTTCCTGGTAGGGACAGCGCGTATTCCACAATTTTTAGTGCATTTGATAAGCAGTTCTCGATAATCAGTTCTCAACAATTATTTGTTATTATTAAAGTTTAACATTATAAAATTAACAAAAATAATATAAAACTTATATCCTGGCAAAATAGCCACATGGCCGCCGAAAACCGTATATTCCCTTCCCGTTCTCCCACCGTTCCCTAGCTTGTTGTGCCTTCTTTCCAAAAATCAGGACTTTTTAAAAACACCGCGGGACGCGGGACAAATTGTTAAAAATTGGGACTGTCCCGCTAAAAGCGGGATGTCTGGTCACCTTGTTTTAAAACCAGTCAGTCATGTATGACCTGTTTTGTGACTGTCATGTCTTATGATCATAACGGAGGCGAGATGGGTAGTAAATAAGTCAAATAAATAAGTAAGTAAATCAGGGGCCACCTGTAGTATAAATCTTATACTTGCTTGAAAATAACATCCCCATAACTCAAGGAACGATGTATGCAATTGATAAAGTTGCATTGTAGCATTGCAATTTTGCGGCCTTAAGCGGTATAAGCCTGACTGAATTTAATGGGGCTGATTGCTGAAAAAAAGATCCAGGAGGCATAACTTATAATTATCTCTTAAATGCTAATCCTGTAAGCTGTATATACATTCTACAAAAGCAGTAATTAGGTAGGGTGTTACCTTTTTCTGGCAGCACTCCTGTAATCTGAGTAAAGTGCAGTAGGGAAACCTAGTCATACTTCCTGCTCTGTTGAAAATCTTCCTGGGATAGAGAAATCCTGCCAGAAAACAAAACTAGCAACTGCAGGGCAACTGCCCTTCAGCTTTGGGATGAAAGATACGAGGATGGGAGGAGTGTGACCAGTGGTGGGATTCAAATAATTTAACAACCGGTTCTCTGCCCTAATGACCAGCTGGGTAGGCATTAGCTTGGTGGTCATGTGACAATGGGGCCTTGGCCAACTCACGTCGATGGGCGCTTCGCCTTAGCTGTTACAATGTAATAAGGGTTAACCGGAGAGGCAGTTTCTGTAAGCAGGGCAATAATAGCAATAGCAATAGCAGCTAGACTTATATACCGCTTCATAGGGCTTTCAGCCCTCTCTAAGCGGTTTACAGAGTCAGCATATCACCCCCACAGTCTGGGTCCTCATTTCACCCACCTCGGAAGGATGGAAGGCTGAGTCAACCTTGAGCCGGTGAGATTTGAACCGCTGAACTGCTGAACTAGCAGTCAGCTGAAGTGGCCTGCAGTACTGCATTTAACCACTGCGCCACCTCGGCTCTAATAAAGATTAGACTAGAAACAACACCAGAATGTTTCCTTCCTGCCTTCCTTACAGGATTAGCCCTGTAAAGTGGGGGAAAAAAAGATTTCTTCCAACAACCGGTTCTCTGAACTGCTTAGAAAGTTATGAACCGGTTCTCCCGAATAGGTGCGAACCGGCTGAATCCCATCACTGATTGTGATACAGAAAAACTTGTGTACCAATCCTCAGGTCTATGTATGCGATATAAATGGAAAGAAGAAAGAGAGATTTGGACTCAAGTCTACTCTCTGTCATGAAAAAACCCACTGGTTGATTCTGGGCAAATTATTCAATATCAGCTTGTTGTTGGAAGAAAATAAACGTGAATCTCAATTTAAGCCTCTCTTTTGCACCTTGGCGGCCTGGCTGGAGGGGGGGGGGAAGAGGGGAACCGGGTTGTGTGAGCTGTGGATTGGCATTGGTGTACACTCGGCTCTACTCACACAAGGGGAGCTGTGTGTGCATATCAGCCCGCCACTCACACGGCCCAATCCCAAATAGGACATGGCCCAGTAATGGGCCAGGGCTCAGAGGTTGGGGGGGGGCTGAAAAAAAAGATGGGATATAAATCAAACATATGATACAAAATCGTATTCATATGGCTCCTGTTTATATAGGCTGCTCAATCGGTTGATATAGGCCATATGCCCCTGCACCCATAATGCAATGTGTGCCTGGACACACATACGCACACCCTGCCCCATTTTGCGCCTGGAAGCCAAAACAGGGCATGCACCCCCCCGCATGAGCCCCCAAAATGCAATGCGAGCTGCCCCCATCCATGCGCCCTGCCCCCTGCATGCGTGGCAGAGACCCGAAGACCAGCTGGTCAGCTGGAGGCATGCAACCAATTTTGTTGTATTTAAGTACAATGACAATAACGATTATACTTATGCATGCACCAGAGGTGGGTTCCTACCAGTTCGCACCTATTCGGTAGAACCGCTTCGTCAAATCTACCGAACCAGTTAGAAGAGGTTCCACCAGTGGACCCGGAAAGCAGGCCACACCTACAGAAGAGGTTCCAAAAATGTTTGAAACCCACCACTGCCACACACAGACACACAGACACACACAGAGACAGAGACAGACAGACTGACACAGAGAGAGAGAGAAAGAGAAAGAAAGGAAGAAATAAATAAAAAAAGAAAAAAGAAAGAAAAAGAGTGAGAGAGAGATGAAAGAAAAAAAGAAAAAAGGGACAGAGAGACGGAAGGAGAGAGAGAGAGAGAGAGAGAGAGAGAGAGAGAGAGAGAGAGAGAGAACACATGGGTGGCAAGCCACTCCCACCAGGTCACATGGCTGGCAAGCCACTCCCACAAAGGAGGCCACACCCACAGAATAGGTTCCCAAAAATTTTGAAACCCACCACTGCCCCCCCCACACAGACAGACAGACTGACTGACTGACTGACTGACACAGAGAGAGAGAAAAAGAGAAAGGAAGAAATAAATAAAAAAAGAAAAAAGAAAGAAAAAGAGTGAGAGAGAGATGAAAGAAAAAAAGAAAAAAGGGACAGAGAGACAAAAGGAAGGAAAGAGAGAGAGAGAGAGACAGAGACAGAGACAGAGAGAGACAGAGAGAGAGACAGAGAGAGAACACATGGCCGGCAAGCCACTCCCACCAGGTCACATGGCTGGCAAGCCACTCCTACAAAGGAGGCCACACCCACAGAGTAGGTTCCAAAAAAATTTGAAACCCACCACTGGCATGCACTATGGAGCTGGGCTGGGGCGACGGCTGGTATGCCCACAGGGAGGGTTCTCTGTGCCACCTGTGGCACGTGTGCCATAGATTCACCATCCTGGATATAGGCTACTTAATTGTGTCACTAGTAGTGGTATTTTTGGGTGAGGATTTTATTTAGAAGTGAATTGTTCTGATTAGCTAATTCCCCTGTGCCTTGTGACCTATTTACTGGGTAATTAGTTGATCTTCCTCGCTGGAGACTGAGATGGCTTCACTGTGCAAGTGAAGTCTTCCTAGAAATCCCATATTTGCTGAAGATGAATGTGTAAGAGCCACGGTGACGCAGTGGTTAGAATGTAGTACTGCAGGCTACTTCTGCTGATTGCCGGCTGCCTGCAATTTGGGAGTTTGACTCTCACCAAGCTCAAGGTTGACTCAGCCTTCCATCCTTCTTTGGTCAGTAAAATGAGGACCCAGATTGTTGGGGGCAATAGGCTGACTCTGTAAACTGCTTAGGGAGAGCTGTAAAACATTGTGAAGTGATATATCACTATAGAGCCGAGGTGGCACAGTGGTTAGAGTGCAGCACTTCAGGCTACTTCAGCTGACTGCAGTTCTGCAGTTCAGCGGTTCAAATCTCACCGGCTCAGGGTTGACTCAGCCTTCCATCCTTCCGAGGTGGGTGAAATGAGGACCCGGATTGTTGGGGTGATATGCTGACTCTGTAAACCGCTTAGAGAAGCGGTATATAAGTCTAACTGCTATTGCTATTGCTATATAAGTGCTATTGCTATTGACAGTGGGAGGAGATGGCTCAATTGTTTTTGAACCCAAAGAATGGCTCAGAGCATGTAAACGTAACATATAAACAATAATACTTAATAATACAATTTAATACTTGGTAACCATATTTGATAACTACACCGGAAGCCATAGACCACTATTTTACAACCTAACAGAAAGGACAAATGTAAATTTATGCATAAGTTGTCCATCATTTCTAATACACAATTTTTGTCCTTAAATGATCAGGATATCCAAATAAGTTAAGCAAGTTATATTTAGGTTGCATAAATCCTGATGGCCACATGATGGCAGCAAAGGTACAAGTCGTCCTTGACTTACAACAGTTTGTTTAATGACAAAAGTTCATAGTTACAACAGCACTAAAAATGTGACCTACGACTGTTTTTTACGACCTTTCCATCATTCCCATGTTATTTGATCGTGTTATCAAAATTCAGATGCTTGGCAACTGATTCATATTTATGACCGTTGCTGTGTCCCAACCAGGATTATGTGACAAGCAAAGTGACTGAACAATCATGTTACTAACTTCACAACTACCGTGATTCACTGAACAACCGTGGCAAGAAAGGTCTTAAAATGGGGCAAAACTTACTTAACAAATATCTCACTTAACAACAGAAATTTGGGGCTCAATTACGGTGGTAAATTGTATTCTTGAGAACAGGCTGGTTTCTGCTAGCTAAATATGATAAGACCTTGAAATGAAATGAAATGAACTCACAACTGCGCCGAGGTGGCGCAGTGGTTAGAGTGCAGTACTGCAGGCTACTTCAGCTGACTGCTATCTGCAGTTCGGCTGTTCAAATCTCACCGGCTCAGGGTTGACTCAGCCTTCCATCCTTCCGAGGTGGGTAAAATGAGGACCCGGATTGTTGTTGGGGGTGATATGCTGACTCTGTAAACCGCTTAGAGAGGGCTGAAAGCCCTATGAAGCGGTATATAAGTCTAACTGCTATTGCTATTGCTATTATTCACAGGTTTCTGCCTACTCTCATTGCAATACCTTCCATCGAGTGTGGCATAGGTACTTCTAACCTATCGCAGTGTGAACTTCTCTTGCACTGCGTGTGCCAGCTCTTTCCCTCAAATGAACTATTTTATTGCAGAACTTTATTTTTTATTTATTGTTACATTTGTGGTCGGGACAACCGAGATGTTTTTGCTGCCTCATGTAAAGAGGAAGGTGGAAGCCGGCCAATTCAAGAAGTGTTGTGGCAAGGACAGGCCCCGGATATCTGCAAGACCGTCTTCTGCCGCATAACTCCCAACGGCCGATAAGATCGCACAGGGTCGGCCTTCTCCATGTGCCGTCAGCCAGACAATGTCGGCTGGCGGCTCCCCGGGGGAGGGCCTTCTCTGTAGCCGCTCCGACCCTATGGAATGAACTGCCCCCAGAGATCCAGACCCTACCCACTCTCATGGCCTTCCGAAAGGCTCTCAAGACCTGGCTATTCCGGCAGGCCCCGGGCTGTTGACCTCATGACTGAGGTCCAGCCCCGACCAGATTGGGTGCATGATGTGGTTTTTAATTTGTTTTTTCCTCTGTTTTATTTAATTCTTTATTATTATTTTTAAAAAAATGTATTTTCTGTAAGCCGCCCGGAGTCCTTCGGGATTTGGCGGCCTATAAATTGATTAAATACTAATACTATTTTATCTTCCACGCTTCATCGGTCCCCAACTTCTGCTGCCTGGCAAAACGGCTTCTTTTTTGCCAAGGAAAGCCTGGGGATAAGAAAATTTAAGCCTGCCCACAGCGCAGGTACTGTATATACAAGCAAAGATCTGGCAAGCTTTTAAGTGCCAGCTCCCAGCTCTCAGTCTTCTGCGAAGTATGTGAAATCAGAAGTCAATCCGTTTTGGGCAAACATGGAATGGAGACCCGAGAACCTTCTACTAAGCATTAAACCAGAAAACATGAGCAGTTCAATATGGCATTTGAGCCTACATATAATTGTGGCCGCAAGAATAACCTATGCACAATTTTGGAAATCCACTACCATACCGTCGGAAGATGCTATAATTAAAAAGATCTATGAATGTGCAGAAATGGACAGAATGACGGGTCGGCTGAGGGACAAAGGAGAAACGGAACATTAGCTTAACTGGAACTTATGGTTAGAGTTTTTGTTAGAGTTTTATTTCCTTTGTATGCCGCCCTTTTCCCTAAGGGGACTCAGGGTGGCTCACAACTGAAAAAGGGAAGGGGGAGATACAAACAATTTAACAAGAACACAAAACTATACATAGTTAAAAAGCACAACAACCATACCATTCGAAATAGGGGCATGGTATATGTGGGCGACAAGGAGAACAGCAGGGACTTAAAACGGGGAAAGTTAAAAGTGAACATGGGTATTGTAATAAAGAGAGCCGAGGTGGTGCAGTGGTTAAATGTAGCACTGCAGGCTACTTCAGCTGACTGCAGTTCTGCAGTTCGGCTGTTCAAATCTCACCGGCTCAGGGTTGACTCAGCCTTCCATCCTTCCAAGGTGGGTAAAATGAGGACCCGGATTGTTGGGGGCAATATGCTGACTCTGTAAACCGCTTAGAGAGGGCTGAAAGCCCTATGAAGCGGTATATAAGTCTATCTGCTATTGCTATAATAGATCCCTGAATTTTGTAATGAGAAGATGTGGCTTAGAGACCTAACAATGAGGAAGGAAAGAAAAAAGTTGGGCTGTGAATGACTGTCACCGCGGGGGGGGGGGGGAGGGAGAGGGGGGGTTGTATGTTTAAAATTGTATTTGTATGTTTGACTCTTAAAAAATGTATAACTAATAAAGATTACTTTAAAAAAAATTGTATTTGTATTTGTATGTTTGACTCTTAAAAAAATGTATAACTAATAAAGATTACTTTACAAAAATTGTATTTGTATTTGTATGTTTGACTCTTAAAACATGTATAACTAATAAAGATTACTTAAAAAAATTGTATTTGTATTTGTATGTTTGACTCTTAAAAAAATGTATAACTAATAAAGATTACTTAAAAAATGTATTTGTATTTGTATGTTTGACTTAAAAAAATTGTATAACTAATAAAGATTACTTTAAAAAAATTGTATTTGTATTTGTATGTTTTACTCTTAAAAAAATGTATAACTAATAAAGATTACTTTAAAAAAAAAGAAGTCAATCCGTTTTTTTAAAAATTCAAATAAACCATCTTGCCTTTTACAAAGCAATTCTCCCCCCCCCAAAAGAAACTGCCTCTAAATACACAGCGTGAAACTTAAGCGCACCCAAGCGTTTGTCGGCCAATTGTTGTGAAAGCACCGCAAGTGTGCAATTAATTGTTTCACGGAAAGTGATGACTGTCCCCCCCCTCCCTACCACTCTTTCTTTTTTTGGGGGGGGGTCTTGTTGGTTGACAGCGCTGGGATTTAGCATTCATTTGTCTTCCCTTTGTGTGTTGGCTGTTGTTGCTGTTCTAAAGCTCGACCTCCCACCCTCTCAATTGGGGACTGTTTGCTACGACCCCAGCCCACACCCGTGAGAGCCGAGCGCCCCTCGCGCCTGCTGACCGGGGGGACGCCGGTTCGAGGCCAAGCGCGCGCGGAGGGAAGGAGGGAGGGAGGGAGGGAGGGGGGCGCACGCGCTCTTGTTTTTCTCTCCCCCCCCTCCACCACCGGCGGTGTGTCTGCGCCTGGAGGGAGGGAGGGGCCGGAGGGGAACCGCAGGCTCAGCCTCTCGGCCGCCTTTCAGCTGCTGCTCTTCTTCTCTGCGCGCCGGGCTGGAAAGGAGGCGAGTGGCTGCGGCAGGAAGAAAGGCAGGCAGGCAGGCAGGCAGGCAGGCGAGGCAGGAAGGAGGCTCGGACGGGAGAGCCAGCGCGGCAGCTGCTCGGGGAAACCTCGGCGCTTCTTGGGGAGTTTGGCTGCTGTGGCTGCGAGCGCCTGGACGGGCGGGCGGCGGGGCGCGCGCGATGGAGCCTTGGAAGCAATGCGCTCACTGGCTCATCCAGTGCCGGGTGCTGCCGGTCAACCACCGGGTGACTTGGGACGCGGCGCAGGTGTTCGACCTGGCCCAGACCCTCCGCGACGGCGTCCTGCTTTGCCAGCTGCTCAACAACTTGCGCCCGGGCGCCCTCAACCTCAAGGAGATCAACCTGAGGCCGCAGATGTCCCAGGTAAGAGGGACGCCGTGGCTCTCTTCCGCGTGCCTTGGAATCCCTTCCCTTTGCGCGCCTTCCTACATCCCCGTCTGCGCTGCTGGGTAATGTCTTTGTTCCGATGCAGCGCAGCCGCCGGGAAGGTCCCTTCGGATGAGTGGTGGGCTTCCCCCCCCCCCCCGGCAACCTTAAGCGAGAGTTGCTTGGATTTGGCCAAGAGTTGCGAGAGGCTGGTTGGGAGCGCAGATGGAAGGCTGGTTTGCCAGATAAGGGGCGGGATGGGGGGATAGGGATGGGGGGATAGGGATGGGGGGTAGGGGGGATAGGGGGATAGGGATGGGGGGATAGGGATGGGGGGTAGGGGGGATAGGGGGATAGGGATGGGGGGATAGGGATGGGGGGATAGGGGGATAGGGATGGGGGGATAGGGATGGGGGGTAGGGATGGGGGGATAGGGATGGGGGGTAGGGATGGGGGGGTAGGGATGGGGGGTAGGGGGGATAGGGGGATAGGGATGGGGGGATAGGGATGGGGGGTAGGGGGGATAGGGGGATAGGGATGGGGGGATAGGGATGGGGGGATAGGGGGATAGGGATGGGGGGATAGGGATGGGGGGTAGGGATGGGGGGGTAGGGATGGGGGGTAGGGATGAGGGGGTAGGGATGGGGGGATAGGGATGGGGGGGTAGGGATGGGGGGGTAGGGATGGGGGGTAGGGATGGGGGGTAGGGATGGGGGGGTAGGGATGGGGGGTAGGGATGGGGGATAGGGATGGGGGGATAGGGATGGGGGGGTAGGGATGGGGGGGTAGGGATGGGGGGATAGGGATGGGGAGATAGAGATGGGGGGGTAGGGATGGGGAGGTAGGGATGGGGGGGTAGGGATGGGGGGATAGGGATGGGGGGGTAGGGATGGGGGGGTAGGGATGGGGGAGTAGGGATGGGGGGGTAGGGATGGGGGGATAGGGATGGGGGGTAGGGATGGGGGGATAGGGATGGGGGGGTAGGGATGGGGGGTAGGGATGTGGGGATAGGGATGTGGGGATAGGGATGTGGGGGATAGGGATGGGGGGATAGGGATGTGGGGATAGGGATGGGGGGATAGGGATGGGGGGAAAGGGATGGGGGGATAGGGATAAAGAAAGGAAAGTCCTTCGAGGGGGTGGGGAGAAAGCTAGCAACACACTTAGAAATAAGGACCTCAGTTGTACCATAATTGGGAGGATGTATAATAAGAGTCTCATGTACGCCACCTACTTCCATGCTTAATGTGGTTTGATGTATTTTTCTCTTGGGTGATGTTACTTTTCACGTGAAGACAGTGTTTCTCAACCTTGGTCACTTGAAGAGGTCTGGACTTCAACTCCCAGAATTCTGGGAGTTGAAGTCCAGACATCTTCAAGTGACCAAGGTTGAGAAACACTGGGTTAGAGGCTCTTATAGGAAACAGGCTGTATGTACCTTAACATCATTAATCAAAGAGTACATTAAGGTGAGGATTTTCTTAATGCTTTTAAGCCTCTTGATGGAGAAGATTATTTTTCTCTTGGGTGATGTTACTTTTCACGTGAAGGCAGTAGAGCAGTGTTTCTCAACCTTGGTCACCTGAAGATGTCTGGACTTCAACTCCCAGAATTCCCCAGCCAGCGAATGCCAGCAAATGCTGGCTGGGGAATTCTGGGAGTTGAAGTCCAGACATCTTCAAGTGGCCAAGGTTGAGAAACACTGCAGTAGAGGGATTTAATACAGGGCAGTATTAAAATACATTGTTGTACTATTAAAACTCCCCACCCCCCCAATCTCCTTTGGCTGGATTTTGCCTGAAATCACTTAGATCAGCAAGTAGGAGAAAATGAAAGAGGAACTGTGTCATGTAGCAGTGAGACCTGTAGGAAGTAATGCCGTTTGCATTACTGTTCATCTGCAGTAACAATAGATGGCATCACAAAGGACGGTTCCTGCCTTCTAAAAGTCTAAATCGAGAGATTCAAAACCTTTATGAACTTATCCCTTGATTGCATCTATAGGAAATCACTAGAAGCATCTTTCAGTCAGACGAAACAAAAGTGAGAACGGTTGCTATGCCTTGGAATAATGCTTTGGCGTCTTTAATTTTAATTTTAAGGTTGCAAATGGGATGGATCTGCTGTGGCATTTTAGCCGAAGCACTGGCTAAAGTCCCACTGATTGCAAAGAGGTTATTAAATGCAAGCTCAGAAGACTTGGCTGTGTGTGATATTTGAAGAAACCACCTTCAAACTATTGTTGGGTTCCAAGTTCCATTAAGCTTAGCCATCATGGGAAATTATCAGTATTCATGGGAATTTATCTAGCAGTACCTGGAAGGCCATATGCTTCCCATCTGCACAAAACATAATTTTGAAGAAAGCTACTCCATCTTGACCAGCCAATGGAAATGAGTTTTAACATCATTTCAGCCGCATGAAAAAACAAGACATCTCTCAAAAACTCACTGCCATTCTGCCTAGACAAGCTAATTCCTCGATTTACAACCATTCAAGAGCCGAGGTGGTGCAGTGGTTAGGGTGCAGTACTGCAGCCACTTCAGCTGATTGCTAGTTCTGCAGCTCGGCGGTTCAAATCTCACTGGCTCAAGGTTGACTCAGCCTTCCATCCTTCCAAGGTGGGTAAAATGAGAACCCAGATTGTGGGGGCAATATGCTGACTCTGTAAACCGCTTAGAGAGGGCTGAAAGCCCTATGAAGAAGTATATAAGTCTAACTGCTATAGCTATTTAGTGACTTTTTGAAGTTACAACGGTACTGAAAAAAGTAACTTATAACCATTTCTACACTTCCCACCTTTGCAGCATCCCCCCTCCCCCGGTCGTGCGATCAAAATTCAGATGCTTGGCAACTGGTTCATATTTATGATGGTTGCAGTGTCCCAAGGTCACGTGATCACCTTCTGCAGTAGGGAAGGCTGACTCGCTTAACAACCAACGTACTAATTTAGCAACTGCAGTGATTCACTTAACACAACTGTTGACAAGAAAGAAAACGGGGCAAAACCTCACATAACTGTATCACTTAGCCATGCGAATTTTGGGCTAATTTATGGTAGTAAGTTAAGGACTACCCATATTCCAAGTTTGCATGCGTGAGCCTTGTGACATATGCTGACAAACTCAGATTGCAGACAGAACTTTAGCCACGAAAGCTTGATTGTTCTTAGAACGGTTCCACCACAAAACCGCGTTTGACTAAAGGGCGCTCGACGAAACCGCGTAGCTGACGTCATCACAGCGCGACAACAGCGCGGAGAAAAAAGCACGCTGTAAACGCTAAACCTAAAATTAACCCCTAAACCTAAACCTAACCCCCCTAAACCTAATCCTAAACCTAACCCTAAACCTAACCCTAAACCTAACCCTTAACCTAACCCTAAACCTAACCCTAAACCTAACCCTTAACCTAACACTAAACCTAATCCTAACCCTTAACCTAACCCTAACCCTAACCCTAACCTTAACCCTAACCTTAACTTGAATCGGCTTGCTTTCAAAGCGCTATTTAAAGCGCCCTTCTTTCTCCGCGCTCGCTGTTGTCGCCTTGTTGATGACGTCAGCGACGCGGTTTAATCGGGCGCGCTTTAGTCGAGCGCGGTTTTGTCGTGCCACGCTTAGAACGCTCCCATTATGCTACTGATAGTTGGCTTGTCCACGTAGAGCAGGGAGCCAGCTTTGTCTGCCCGTTTTTTGCATCCAAAGCCAGAAACCTGTCAGAAATTGGAACCCTGTTGCCTGGACAAGCCAGCTTGTCCAGGCAACCTATGAGTGAATTCCAGCAGGATGCGGCTTTATGTATACAAGCTTCATGGACACCGGTCAGAATTTGTTCCTGCTATGCTTGAATGAGCTGCAAAGTCAGTATTTTTTTCTACACTTTTTTTCCCCCCGTCAAGAACCATTGAGCCAAAATAAACTTGGAGCAAGAAATAAAGGTAGTTCTCTCCTTCGCTTCCAACCTTTGCTTACAAAATTGTAAAAGTCTATTGTTTTAAAATTTAATTATTTAAAACGATATACTTATTTATTGCCTAGCGCTAAGCCCGCTGAAATAATCAGTTGGGTCTAGTGCAGTGTTTCTCAACCTTGGCAACTTGAAGATGTCTGGACTTCAACTCCCAGAATTCCCCAGCCAGCATTCGCATTCGCTGTGTGACCAAGGTTGAGAAACACTGCCTTCACGTGAAAAGTAACATCACCCAAGAGAAAAATACATCAAACCACATTAAGCATGGAAGTAGGTGGCGTACATGAGACTCTTATTATACATCCTCCCAATTATGGTACATAAGTTGAAATCCAGACATCTTCAAGTTGCCAAGGTTGAGAAACACTGGTCTAGTGGTTAAGGTAACTGGCTAAAAAGTGGGAGACCATGAATTCAAGTCCATAAAAGACATCTGGGTGACTTTGAACCTATCACTCTCTCTTAGCCTAACTCACCTTCGTAGGGAGGTTGTGGTTGGGGAAAATAGGAGACAAAAATGTGTTGGATATGTTTGTTGCTTTGAGTTGCCCTGTTCTCCTGAAAATAAGGCCCAATTGGAATGTTAGCTCTAGTATGGTTTTTTCCCCCCAGGATGCTTGTGATATAAGCCCTGCCCCCCAAATAACTCTCAGTTAAGATTGTCAGCCAGATGAATGCATCTAATACAGTATTTTCCTGAAAATAAGACCTAACCAGAACATAAGCACTAATGCATCTTTTGGAGCAAAAATTAATATAAGATGTCTTATTTTGGGGGAAACACAGGTGTTTGTAAAAATAGCAATAGCAATAGCAGTTAGACTTATATACCACTTTATAAGGCTTTCAGCCCTCTCTAAGCAGTTTACAGAGTCAGCATATTGCCCCCAACAACAATCCGGGTCCTCATTTTACCCACCTCGGAAGGATGGAAGGCTGAGTCAATCTTGAGCCGGTGAGATTTGAACCGCCGAACTGCAGAACAGCAGTCAGCTGACGTAGCCTGCAGTGCTGCATTTAACCACTGCGCCACCTAATAAAGTTGGGATGCAAATAAATAAATTACTGACATTCGTACTGAAAAGCATGGCACAGGGGAAGGAGTCATGAAAACTCCAGTCATACAACTGCAAATTTGAGTATCTTAAGTTGTTTTGTTATGACTAAAATTTATTTCCACTGAAATGGGCAAGAGATTGTCCAATTCCATTGCAGTTGATTTGTGGACAAGTCTGTTAGTCATTACAAAACATCTGTCTGCGACTCTCCTGATGTTTTTCTAATTTCCAAGATCAGCCTTGGTCTTTAAGTTGCTGACCTGACAGTCAGTTCTGCTAAAAAAAAGGACTGCATGACGTTGATTCATATAGAGTTGTTGAGTACTTAATGTTGATCATCTCTGTATGGCAATGCTTGCAACCATTTTTTTACAGTAGGCTAATATTAACAATGTGTTTCTGAGAAAGAATTAAAGGGTTAGGTAGTTTGAAATTTAGATAACTAATCTCTTTGATCCTGAAGGCTGGGAGCAGGGCCGGATTTAGATGAAAAGAGGCCCTAGGCTATTCCACTTATGAGGCCCTTTCACCTCCCATTTTTAAGTTTGTAAATGACATGAGAGACAATAGAATACATCATTGCTGTGATATATATCAATATATATCAATATATATAGCTGGCCTCCCGACGGAGGGCGGCTCTGCTCTGCGGCAAAGGCAGCGAGGCCAGCCGCCTCCCCTGCTGCGCTCAGCTGCCCGGCTCGGCTCACTCGCCCTCACCTGCCTGGCCGCTGGTGGGCTCCGCCACCAGCGGAGGGCGGCTACTGGGAGCGGCCGCGCCTCTCGCCCGACCGCCGGTGCCGGGAACGTGGGCGGGCCCCCCAACTGCCGCGGCGCTGGAAGGATCTTAACCAATACATTTTTATGTTTGTTTATTAGTCTTATGCGTAGAATTTCTCCTTATTTTCGGTTCAGTGTTTTAGTGTCCACTGTTTTTAGAATAGTGTAATTTTAATTTTGCTAACAATTTGAATGTAGGCGCCTCTTGATCTTGGGGCCCTAGGCTGAAGCCTAGTTAGCCTATAGGAAAATCCGGCCCTGGCTGGGAGGGGCACTAGTGCATTTATGACACACTTCGCAGGTATCTCAACTTCTTTGTGTCTTTATTTCATTCAAGAGAGGGAAACAGTGAGTCTTCTTTCCAGAGATACTGTGCAATAGCAATAGCAATAGCAGTTAGAGTTATATACCGCTTCATAGGGCTTTCAGCCCTCTCTAAGCGGTTTACAGAGTCAGCATATCGCCCCCAACAACAATCCGGGTCCTCATTTCACCCACCTCGGAAGGATGGAAGGCTGAGTCAACCCTGAGCCTAGTGAGATTTGAACCGCCGAACTGCAGAACTGCAGTCAGCTGAAGTAGCCTGCAGTGCTGCATTTAACCACTGCGCCACCTCGGCTCTTATCAGATTGCTTAGGCTTTCTACTATTCATGGATTGAAAACCACTGAGTTGATTAGAGGATCAGCTGGTTGATGAGGATCAGACTTGACGATTTCCTACATTAGTGGCACCAGGGGACCATAGATCTATTTCTTTATAGTCAAGATATCATCCTAAGATTCAGGCCAGTGGGAAGCCAGAAGTCTGAAGCGGAACATTTTGTGACAAGTTTCATACGTAGCTACAAGTTGTTTACTCATGACTGAATGCCATCTCCAGGTAGTTCTTGACTTACAACAGTTTATTATTGTGTCCAAAGTCACAACAGCACTGAAAAAAGCGACTTATGACCAGTTTTCACACTTACGACCATTGTAGCATCTCTATGGTAATGTGATCAAAATTCGGATACTTGGTAATTACTCATATTTATGATGGCGGCAATCTCCTGGGGGTCACATGATCCCTTTTTGCAGCCTTCTCTGAAGTCAATGGGGAAGCCAGATTCACTTAACAACAGTTTGATTAATTTAACAACAATCACTTAACAGCTGGGGAAAGTAAGGTTATAAAATGGAGCAAACTCACTTAATAAGCCAAATAAATTTTGGGCTCAATTGTGGCGGCAAGTCAAGGACTCCCTATACTTTCATTTTTAATAAACTTGGAAGAGGAAACACTCTCAATCAGTCTCCTAACCACTTCTCTAGCTCTTCGTATACCATACGTATATTCTCTGAGTAAAATTCCTTTATTTGTATGATCTACTGCAGTGTTTCTCAACCTTGGCAACTTGAAGATGTCCGGACTTCAACTCCCAGAATTCCCCAGCCAGCAAATGCTGGCTGGGGAATTCTGGGAATTGAAGTCCGGACATCTTCAAGTTGCCAAGGTTGAGAAACACTGATCTACTGTAAGGACACAAGCTTATTTGCCATTTAAATTATAATATCCCTGTGAAAAAGTGAGCGTGTCCATGATGCCTGTTGCAAAAAAAATATAGAAAAAAAATAGAAAAGGCAAAACAAGTTGTATTGACAGTTCAGTTGAAAAATACAAAACTAATCTGGAATGGCATTTTAAGAAACATTTTTTATATTGATCCATTTGGAGATAATCAGCTGCTGAAAAGATGCCGTCTAAAGTGTTCTCAGCAGTGGGCCACTTATATTGCAACATTGGCATGTTAATTTCCAATTATGTCCAACGTAACCATATTTCAAGCATATCTCTGAACTCCTGTTTTGTGCAACAATTTTCTTCTAAGTGTGTGACTGTGAGTAAGTTCAGTTAGACTTCTGAGTAAACACCTCTCTCTCCCCACAGAAAAATTATTTACATTTTTTATATTGCACTAAAGGCTATTTATCTTTAAAAAAAAATCATATTAGTGGTCCGCGGGATTTAAAATTACGAATTTAGTGGTCTCTGAGGTCAGAAAGATTGGTGACCACTGTTCTATGCGATTTGTTCTGTATACCTATAAGCACAGACTTATAACGTAATAACTTAGTTATGTTTCATTGCTCTTTTCCTAGCCGATATTCATAAATTCAGTTGTGTGTGATACTTTTGAATATCTGATTATTAAAACCATTTATTTTATTGAGACCTATGTAAAGGGTTTACTGATACAGACTGGAGTTCTAATCTTATTTGCAAAAACAAAACAAAAATCCTGTATTTAGTTATCAGTATTGAGTATGTTTGAATTGTTTTGGAAAGCCTGTTGAAATATTTACATCCGGTTACAAGGCAGAAGGCAACTTTTAAAAATATTGCATTGATAAGTAATATTCCTTCAGCTGCTAGATGATACTAGATATCTAGGCAATTACACATTATCTGAACCACGCTTGTTAAGAAATTGTGGTAGTTTCTTGCCTATTTTTAAAGTGACATACACTTGGCATAGTTTTTGCTCAAAGTTGTTTTAACTTTTCACAGTGTTTTGCTTTATTTGTAATTTTAGTGAAAATATTGTTCCATATTTTTATAGGCTATGATTGCAAGAATACTATCATAGGTTTTTTTTTTAGAATTGATTCATATACTGTCATTGTTTAATACTCTACCAGTGTAAAGTCATAGTTTAATCCTGGTTTTATAAGATAAAATCCAAATTGGATTTGTGAAATATGCTAAACTAAAATTAAACAATTTCATTATGGCTTATTTTAATGTGAGTTTAAGATTTTATTGTCTGAAGAGGCAAGCTCCCAATAAATCACAATAGCAACAATGGATGTATACCAGAATTGACTTAGCTTAGTGTGTTATAACCAAATTTGTGTGTTTAATTTACGGTTTAATGTATTATATAAGCGTTTATTTCATATGTTATACAAAATCTCATTCAGTGTAAAAGAGAATGAATATATTTTTAAAGGCAATCTTCTACTGAACTTGAATTATAAAGAGAGATCTCTTATCAGTCCTGATGGTCACCTGATGACATTTTATATTTTTTTCCAGGCCAGGGAGCCAGGTAAGTGATCACCTGTAGCTAGTCTGATTTTTGTTTTTAGAACAGGCTTCTCCAATCTACTAATTTCTAGATGTGCATTATCTGACTTTTGAGGATGGCTTCTTTAGAATATGAATTAAAACCATTTCACTTTTTTCAAAGTTCTGAAGCAGCTTTTTTTTTTTAATTAAAAAAATGAACTTCTTTCTCTAAAGAACTTTTTAGGATGATTGTTTTTCTTAATGCATTTTCGTTCTCAAAAATATAGATGAGGGTATAGAAATACACCGAAGGGAGGAGCGGAGGGAAAGAAGAAAGAGGGGTAGAGAGGGTGGGAGAGAGGATCGGAAGGAGGGTGAGATGGAAGGGAGGGAGTGTATTGGGAGAAAGGAGTGATAGAGGGGGAGGGGAAGTAGGAGAGGGGAATGTTGGAGGGGAGAAAGGAAAGTTGGAGGGGGTGAAAGAAAGGGTATATGAAGGATTGAAGTGGTATATTAGGTTTGTATTTTGGGGAGTATTTTTGACAAGGATGGCTGTGTTTATTGCTCAATGTTATATGGCTCCGGTCATGCACAGTACAGGGCGGGGCATAACCTTTTCCTAGGGGGTCACAGCAACACTTGTAATAACAACACAAATAATTCATACACCATTCGAAAGCCCATCAAAAACTGAGTTTATTGACACGATTTAATAGTCAGTATGACCACCATTAGCCCTTCGAACAGCATTCAAACGAGGTGGATAAGAACACAACAAATCTTCAAACAGTTCCGCTCGATTTTCCAGATTTTTCAACACAGTTTCCAAATTCATTCTCAAAGTTTCAACCGAATATCGATTTTGACCTTGCTCCTGAATCATCAGAGCTTCCACTTCATCCTTAATTATGGCCCCAATGTTCTCTGCCGGATTGAGATCTGGCGAATTGAGATCTGGCTCCAGCATCGCGAGCCTCTCGAAAGGCAATGCATTTTATTCTGTCAATGATCCTTTGTTCTTCCGAATCGAATTTTCCAGCCATTCTTAAAGCAAATTTAACATTTAATAGCTCATTCAATTCAGTTTTTTATGGGCTTTAAAATGAGGCGTCGCGGAAGTTGTAAACTGCTGTTGATCTTGCTGTGACCCCCTAGGAAAAGGTTATGCCCCGCCCTGTATATATGTGACTGTATGAAATGAAAATGAAAATGAAAATAAAACATATTTGAAACAGAAAAAAAAATAAAAAAAAACAAGAAAAAATATAGATGAGGGTAGATGTTGTTCAGAGTTTTGCTATACAAATCTCATCTGCTTAGAAGGAGTCTTAAGGTTTCTTAAGACTATGCCGCCAGGATTGGAACTTATTTCCATTTCATATAATAAAAGCAAACTTTGAATTCACTGGATGCCCTTTGACATGCCTTATCATTAATTCTGAGGAGTGGGGGAAAACACCTGCCATGTATTCACTTTGTGATTTAAGCACGATAAATTAAATGAAAAAAAGTCTTCCTGAGGAGAAAAATTGCTTTAACCGTATGAATTATACCGTGGGTGTCTTTGGAATGACGTAACATTAAAATTGATTTCAAGCTAAATATGGATCAGAAGTGTGATACGGTTGCAGAAAGCAAATTCAGTTGTAGGCATTTTCGCTCCCCTTTATTTGGTGTTTATTAGGCACTATCTTCAATATCCCATTCAGTTTTGGGTACCATAATATAAGGATTCAGACAAGGAAGACAGAAGGATGACAGTGGGGAGGTAGTGAAGGAGCTGGGTAAGTTACGTCTTGAGAAGACTGGAGGGATATGATATCACTCTTCAAATACTTGAAATGACAGTTGAAAAAAGCCCAAGATCTGCTCTTTATTGTTAGAAAATGTGGAACATGACATAAAAGATTTTAAACTAGGCAATTTCTAACTGAACGTTAGAAAAAAAATCTGAATGTTCAGAGCAGTATAACTGGGTTATCTGGAGAAGTAGTAACTGGATGTATTTAAGCAGAAGCTAGACAGCTATCTGTTCGGTATGTTTTATGAACAGGACAGAGACACGTTGTCCTATTTCTATATACAAATGTAGGAATCAAACGTTTCCTAGGATATTGTTTAGGAAAAAAGTAGTAGTAAGCCAGGGGTGGGTTTCTCGCCCCGTTCCAACCGGTTCGGTTGGAACGGGGCCAGCGGCGTCCTCGTGCACACGCGCAGTGCACGCATGCGTACTAGCGTCTGTGCGATGCTCCAGCTGCTCCTGGAGGATCGCGCAGGCGCTGTATGCATCCTGCGCATGCGTGGAAGCGCAGAACTCGTCAAAACCGGGTAAGAAATGCGGGTGGGCGGGTGGGCCCTTCGGTGTTCCCGGAAGTTACTTACTTCCGGGTTCGCCGACCAACCGGTTCGCGGGGACCGTCACGAACCGCCTGAAACCCACCCCTGTAGTAAGCCATCCTTATTTGGTTAGGAGTCCCCAGTATGGAAATGTCTCTTATTCAGTGTATGCCCTGTCTTGAAATCCAAAGAGTTGATTCAATCTCAAAGCGGATTGTTTTGATCATTTCAGAAGTATATTGAGCTAGAAACAAACCCTGTTATCTTGTACCAGGGGTGTCAAACTGGATTTCTTCCGGGGCTGGGTCAGCACTATAATTCTCTGCTGCGGGCTGGCGGGGGACGGGGCGGGAGATGGGACGGACGTCTCCTGTAGCACCCTGCCAGCCAAAACCCTCTGCCATGTTTTCCGCCTGAATGGCCTCCTACAGCACTTTACCGCCCAAAACCGGTAAACTTGAGAGGTCTTCAAACCGCCTGTTTTTGGCCAGCAGAGTGCTGCTGGACGCTATGGAGACCAAAAATGGGCCACGGGGGGCACACCTGTTTTGGCCACCAGAGGCACTGTGGCCTGGTTCTTTTATATTTCCATGGTGGCCCCATAGGCTGGATTTAAGCACCCCATAGTCCAGATCTGGCCCATGGCCCTGAGTTTGACACTCCTGTACCTAAAATAGCAATAGTTAGACTTATATACCACTTCATAGGGCTTTCAGCCCTCTCTAAGCGGTTTAGAGTCAGCAAATTGCCCCCAACAACAATCCGGGTCCTCATTTTACCCACCTTGGAAGGATGGAAGGCTGAGTCAACCTTATATAGTTAAATATATGACATACATGAATAAAATAAAATGATGTATTAAGGAAGAAGAATAGCAATTTTGAACTCTCCAGAGCCGAAAGCAAGTTTTAGTTGACATTTTGGGCATTATATGGCCTTTTGTCATGAGGCCAAGACCATTATTGTTCCTTACCTAACTGAGCAGACTGATTGCTGAAGGAGTAGCATCAAATATCCAGCGTCTCCTCAAACCGTAGCTTTTATAGCAGAAAATCTGTGTTATAAGGAAGGTAAGAAATATTGGGTTTCATCCCAAATCTCTTCATTTTCAAAGAGAGAGAGAAATGGGTTTTATGTGAAGAAATAATATTGCAGATGGGAAAGGGAACAGTTGCTTATGCTGACTCAGCTAGCTGTGCCTGACCACCCTTGTAGATAGATTATAAACTTTCTGACAGATAGGAAGCAGCCGGTGAAGTTAGGTAGAATCACATTGATTATCGGTTCAATTAGCACAGGAGACCCCCGTAGGGCTGTGTGCTCTCTCCATTACTCTTTTCTCTCTACACCAATGCCTGCATCTTGAAGGATACCTCTGTTATCTTCCCTCATGCCAGCACTCTGCTAAACATTGAACTCCCACAGCAATGTCTTATGCCCATGTATTGAATTTAGCAATAGCAATAGCAGTTAGACTTATATACCGCTTCATAGGGCTTTCAGCCCTCTCTAAGCGGTTTACAGAGTCAACATATTGCCCCCAACAACAATCCGGGTCCTCATTTTACCCACTTCGGAAGGATGGAAGGCTGAGTCAACCTTTTGAGTCCAAACCCCTGCTCAGAATACAGGATAACAGAATTGGAAGAGACCTTGGAGGTCTTCTAGCAATAGCAATAGCAGTTAGACTTATATACCGCTTCATAGGGCTTTCAGCCCTCTCTAAGCGGTTTACAGAGTCAGCATGTTGCCCCCAACAACAATCCGGGTCCTCATTTTACCCACCTCGGAAGGATGGAAGGCTGAGTCAACCCTGAGCCGGTGAGATTTGAACAGCCGAACTGCAGAACTGCAGTCAGCGGAAGTACTGACTGCAGTACTTCCGAGGTGGGTGAAATGAGGACCCAGACTGTGGGGGCAATTTGCTGACTCAATTTGCTAAAAATCTGTAAACCGCTTAGAGAGGGCTGAAAGCCCTATGAAGCAGTATATAAGTCAAATAAATAAATGAATGAATGAATGTATAAATAAATAAATAAATAAATTCTACTGTGATAGTATGGTATCTAATAACACTTTTTTCTGATTGTGCTGGCAATGTTGTAAATAAATTGACACACATTATTATCTCTGATGGCAAGTTAGGCTGTCAACAGTTCTTTATAATGCATCTTGCTGTCGATTTATTGCCCATAGTTCTTAAAGCATTAAACAGATGCAAATAAGAAAAAGGAGTTAATTCCTATTGTTCAGTTCAGGATGGTTTCACAACACACTGGAAACAAAAGCTCATGTTTCAGTGTTATTTAAGTGTGGGAAATTACTACGGCTGAAAAATTGACACAACAACAGAGATTTTTTGGGGAAAGAAGCAGTCCACTATTAGCTTGTCTTTTTAGAAGTGACATTTTGGACAAATGATTTAAAACAGGTTTTTAAAATCTTTGTGTTTTTTCATAAGATTCCATCTGTTTGTATATATGTACTCTACCCACAAGCTTTCACACTATCAATTTTTTCTTCTTTTTCTCTTTTGATGGCTTCTCTTTTTTCTTATTTATATAAGAAAAAATATCATATAACACACACACACACACACACACACACACACACACACCCCTAACAGGTGGCCTGGAGAGAAGACCTTCGTTTCATTGAGTCCCTTAAAGGAATTGTTTATTTCCTGCCTTAATTATTTATATTTTACATCTTAATCTTAGAACCCTTTCCCTAAACAGGAGGTTACAAAATAAACTACTTTCACTGTCTTTGTAGTATTAGGAAAAATATCATCATGCCTCTTATTTGCTTCCAATTTTAGCTAAGAAGAAATTTGAGAAAATAATGATCTTGGAAGGTCTATTTCCGGTCATTTATGCTGCATTATTAATTTTTTTTCTACCAGGAGCAAAGTTTCTACCAGTTTGTCAGCCTTATAGTAGTTTACTATAAACTCTTACAATGGATAGGAAATACAGTCTCAAGCGTGCATGTGTTGAGGTTGCGGCTAGCCCCAGGCCCAGGGTTTGTGCTGTTAGCTGATAGAAAATGTGTCATTGTGGTTTTTATAAGTTAGCTGCTGTTGGCCAGTAGGAAACAAAGTCTATTCTGGTTGAGCTTGTACTCCTGGAAGTTCAGATCAGCAGGGTTAGACTGCTCTTTGACTCATTTATGTCTATATTCTCTTGTGGTGTGGTTGTGTTGAGTATGTTTGCACACTTCAATTATGCCAGCTAGAACTTTTTATGAGTTGATCAGAATTGGCAATAATTAACCCATAGCTTAGTTGCATTCTAGCTTGGCTACCGCATATGCTCTGCGCGAGACTGCCCCTGAGCAATATACAATGTCTGTATTATATGTAGTATTATACTGGTACTATATGTGTCAGTATGCTACTAACTGAAACATGATACTGGAAGCTCACATTGAAAGGATTATATAGCAATACGTCTTATATACTGCCCCAAACCACCTCTAAGTGGTTTGCAGAATCAGCATATTGCCCCCGACAGTCTGAATCCTCATCTTATTAACTTTGGAAGGATGGGTCAATCTTGAGATGGTCAGAATCGCACTCCAGACTGTGGGCAGAGTTAACTTGCAGTACTGAATTCTAACCACTGTGCCACCAGGGCTCCTATTGGTGATTGCTGTAGTTCCGAGTATAATTTAAGATTTGATTCCTCCCTCCCCCAATTTTAAAAGTTTAGGGCAGTGGTTCTCAACCTGTGGGTCGGGACCCCTTTGGGGGTGTGTGTCGAACGACCCTTTCACAGGGGTCGCCTAAGACCATCGGAAAACACATATTTTCGATGGTCTTAGGAACCAATTTTATGGTTGGGGTTCACCACAACATGAGGAACTGTATTAAAGGGTCGCGGCATTGGGAAGGTTGAGAACCACTGGTTTAGGGTGTTGGGATTTCTCTCAGTAGGAACCTGATGAAATATTAGATAGTAGGAGATGCTTTCTTAAATAAACCTTTACTTTCTGAGATACATTTGTTGGTCAGATAAGAAAGGACCTTCTCCTATGTCATCCCTAGTTAGGAACTGCACTTCCTTGGGTGAGGGGAAGGAGTGTTGATGTCCCATTCTTTCAGCTTTCAAGAAAGGAATTAAGACTTTCCTTCCCAGTCAGGCCTTTTCTGACTGAACCAATCAATCATTGAACCGTTTTATTAGCTGATGCTATTTACATTTTTATTTTTTTACTGTTAGCTACATTAAGTACCTCTGGGCTAAAATATGAATACAAATCAGATCCCATCTAATAAAAAAAAATGAATTTGTAAAAGCCTTTTTATGTGTATGTTAAAAACATAACAATTCAGTGTCCCCTGTGGACAAAAAAAATAACTAATTAAATAACATGTTTCATGGGATTATAGCATGGGTGTTAGAAAAATAAAAATAAAAATAATTTAAAAAACTCATAACATGTTATATACATGTTTCCTATTGCATTTATTTTTGCACCTTTAAATTAAATAATTGTTGTTTTCAGTGGTAGGTTGCCAATTTTGTTACTATCGGTTCGGACACGCTCCTGCGGGCATGACACTTTTGTGCATGCGCAGAAGTCTCCAGGCAGGTGGGCGGAGCCTTCCGCTCCCGCTACTACTGGTTTGGCCGATCAAGGCCGAACCGGCAGTAACCCACCTCTGGTTGTTTTCTAAATTATATGCTTTTCTTTTCACTTAAAATTATTTAGATTCTTTTTGACATCATTTGAATCCAGCCAGCATGTAGATATTTGAAAAGGTGTACATTATTGAAATCCTGATTCTGAGAATTTTTATGGTAAAGCAAATACAATAAGCCAGTGTTGTTGTTGTTTTCATACTTATTCCTCCTGTGTGGTAATTTTGATGTGGTAGCCTGGTGAAAACCCACATGCTAAACATTTATGGGCCAAGGGTTTTGGGAAGAAGACACAAGTTTGCCAGGCCTCCTGCAGAAATCGGGATGAAACATTGCTTTGTGATATTATAACAGCATTATAATTGTCACCTTTGTGTAGCTGGCTTCCATCTTGCTATAATGTAAGGCATGCTGTGCAGG